>NW_024879261.1:0-7500 GCF_018340385.1 Cyprinus carpio
GAGTTTACCTCCTTTATTCTTTATCTGGTCTCATTCTTCCTTGTTAAATGCGGTGCATAATGGGTCTACAGTTATGAAAATACATGAATATGATTCTAGACATGAACATGAATCAACAAGGAAACAGTAGAGCGAGGCTCCTAATGCTTTGCAAAAAAAAGACAAGCAGCACAACTGTGGCATTAATGGTGTTTATGAACCCAGAAATACTTATCATAATCTCTAGCCCTCCAAGGCCCCCCATTGTCCACTACAACACTGGAAGGCCCCCTGACTTTTTCCAGTTGTTGTGATTTACAGGAAATAAACAAAAACAAATAAATACTACTACTACTATATTTTACTCACAATTTCTACCAGATAAAAATATTTTAGAGCCCTTGGCATAACTAGAAAACTGTATACTTTTTAAGGGATTTATTAATTTAAAATTATTTTTGATAGACCTTTCAAAGCCGTCTAGAAATCACATTTTAAAATTAGGCGCTTTTTTCAAGAAGACAGGAAGAAAAGTTGCTAAAAAGGTAAATTAAAATAATAAACATTTTGAATCTATTTTTTTTTTTTTTGTATTTTTTTTTTTTTTGGCTTATTTTAAATGCTGGCATGTGTTTAAATCATTTCAAGTTCTTAAGACCGCATAAGGCGGCACCGAACCCTAGTTGAAAGTCAATAATTTACATGCGCAGTGTTTTTTTTTTTTTTTTTTTTGAATAAATGAAAAGAATGATCCTCAGATTATTTAACAACATCTACATTTACACACACACATTAATTAAATATTAATTTAAGTTAATTGACTGCCATTTGTATTAGTGACAGAAAACTATATTGCATTTCATCACATTCCTGTGTGTTAATTGTTAATGCCGTGAATGAGAATTAGTTTGGAGCGGAAAATATTGATGAGCAGCCGCGATGGAAGCAGCGTAAATAAGCCTACAGGTGTAGATAAACCTCAGTTTGTGGGCTATTCGTTTCTCCCAACACAAGAAGTTCAAAGTAAAGCAGGCTAATAAGATTCATAGTGGGAGGGTAGAAAGCCGTGTATCTACCATTCAGACCGCATTTGCACTTTCCAACCAGAAGCCAGAGAAAGAGAGAGAGCGGGCGAAAAACCAGCCAGTAATGGTCATCCACACACAGAAGTGCGCATGTAGGTGTGGTGTAAGAACAAGTTGTGTCTGAAGCATGGAGTTAAGTAGTGTAATTCCAGGTGCGTACGAGAGCGTCATGGATAAAGCGGAATCTAGCGCTTCTGAGATCAGTGATAGGGAATGTCGGACGCGTTGAGTCATCACGAGCCTCGGCGCGAACACCGGTGCCTTTAGCGTCTGTTTTTTCGCCGTCGGTGATGCTTTGGTGATGTGGGTTTTCGAGAAAAGCTACCAGTGGGAGCGCCTTTGACTTCGCTACCACCACAGTGCACTTATTTCTCTTTTTCTGACTTCCACTGATCGGTTCGGGTGAAACAACAGACTAAACAGTGGATACGCCGAGGGAAACCAGGAAACAAAAAATCAAAGCCAAATCAGCGAAGCGCAAGCACAAGTCCCAGAAGGCTGTTCAGAAGGAAATCGCTAAGATCGTTTGGGAAAATTTATGAGCAGAAGTGTCAAAATCTTTGGGCACTTTCTACATTGACTTGGGGACGCCGGACCAACTGGTTGCGGCGGAGGGGGATGATGATGGTGGCTTTGGAGACACTTCTGAGCGTCCACAGCTCTGGGAATCTGAGGGAGAGTTTCCGGTGAGGAAGACCGCTGCGCCCTCATCTTCTTTAAGCGGGTCTGTCAAAAGAAAGACTGTCCTGGTGTTACGGCGAAAACTCCGGGAGTTCCAGGGTCTGAAGAACCACGGGAAACACCTGTTCATGAACGCCGTGGTGCAGTGCTTGAAGTAACACGGAACTTCTGGCAGGAAATATTTGGGTCTGGAGCAGTATAAATGTGAATTCAATGAGCGGAGGATCAACGGGATGATGAAGAATGAGGAGGGTCAGGGGAGGTGACGGAGAAGCTGTAGCATCGCTTGTGAGGGCGCTCTGGACGCTCGATTACACGCCTCAGCTGTCAGTGGAATTTAAGGTGAGTTTCGATCAACTTACAGAGCGGCGTCACGAACGCCTATGAAATCAGTGTAAATAACTTCTCCTGACTGATCGTTTGTGTTTTCAGTGTAGAATGAGATCTTTTTATTTTACTGAAACTTAAGCTAAAATCAGCAGGTAGATTCAGGGGTTACTCATTTGGCAAGACACTGGATCTTTAATGAATCCGTTTATCAAACTCGGATCGGGCACCCGATTAGTTCATTAATCCTGACTTGAATCGTTGAACCTATAAGCGTTTCTTTCGGACATGTCCGATTCGCACTGACGTGGGTTCATTCACACCAGCGCATTATCGGCGGATATGTCTTCCTCATCGCTAATTCAACAATCTACAGTGTATTCGGTGGAAGTGGGAGGAAAAACTAGAGTAGGAGGCGACAGGTGAATCACCTGTCAACAATTCGGTGAACTGATTTGGAAGATGCGGAATGTTTATTTTATTTTTTGTAAAAATGTGTTACAAAAAGAGTCATTTGTTTTATTCTGTTTTTTTTTTTTTTTTGTGTCTGATAGACTTTAATGTTGCATAACTGACAATAACACCTTTTAAACATTGCTTTTAAAACCGACAGATCAAAAGGATAAGAATTCTGTCATCCATATCAGCAATCGCGGTTACTCACAGCTATTTGGTTACAGTGTGCACTCGCATGAAGGCACAGTATCTCTACACAGTCTTGTAACTCAATGCTTGTCGAGCGAGGAGAGAGAGAGAGAGAGAGAGAGAGAGATTGAGATTTGAGACATTGTTAACAAGACTTTGTCCCTGGTGAGGTGTTCCCATTCATTCAGATCTCTATACCATGTTCGGCTTTTATACTGTGGACAGTTTCTATAGACCTCATTTGCTTTTGCTATCAAGTGAATCAAAGTGTACTTTTTTTAAAGCTATAGCTTTTCCCTTAATTTCACTGTAGAGAGTATGCTACTTCTAGGAGAAGCAGGTTACTAATGTAACAGTTATTTCTGATGTATGCTTACAGTGCATTTATGTTTTTGTGCTAAAAACAGCACCATTCCAGCAAAACCACTCTTATACATTTGTCTTATGGCCAAGATTTTTAAAAATAATTTTTAGTATGATTTATAGTAATTTAAATATATATTTTTATGATATTATACATATCAGCTTATTATCTAATGCTTATAGTTGATTTAATAATTTTCAGTGTATTTGTGTTAATTGACCAAATCAAAGTATAGTGATGCTTCAGTTCTGTGGTGTGTGTCCTGTGTGTGTGTGTGTACAGGTTTAATCCTCATTGTGGAGACGATCATGTTCCCACGATGATAAAACCCTCGACTATTATTGTGACATTGTGGGGACATCTCAACGAGAAAAAAAAAAAATTAAAAATGCTAAATGATGTTTGACTAAAAAATGTAATAATGCAAAAACATTTATATGAGGGGTAGGTTTAGGTTTAGTGGATGGGAAAATATTGCTGGATCAGTGTGAAAATAATATCGTCTATGGCAAGTCCCAAAGATAGCTGGCCTGGCGTATGTGTGTGTGTGTGTGTTGACTGTTTGTGTGTTTCTGCGTCATCTCGGTTACCCAGCAAGGTGCAATACTGATACACACCACCTTGAGCACAGCTTGTGCTGCTCAGACATCAACCAAAGATTCATGTTTCTGATTTCCGTCCCACTTCCATGCATTCCTCTTTACTTCCCAACAACGCCTTTTTCAAGTTATATCATTACCAATATACTTTTAGTTCCTCTGTTAAAATAGATTGCAGTTTCATAGGAACCGATTGCAATATGATATAATATTAATAGTTTTATTAGTAATATTTAATAATATTTGTTTTTGTGCTCGTCTCGTTTACAGGGTTTATTGATTACAGTAAAGACATGAAACTTGTGGTAGAGGCCACCTAGTGTATATGTAGTCTATGAGGTGGAGGAGATAACTGATGAGGTGAGGGGAAGGAATCTATGCATGGTCAGGAGGGGAAAGTCGACAAATAATACAGCATCTGTGAGGCCCCAGCAGAAATTTAACGCCTATGTCCTCCATTATGCCAGAGGAAAAAATACAGGAATTGATGACTTTAATTTATCTGTAGCTACTGTGGTTCTTATTGCTCTAGATTTCCCTGTTCCGTTATACAGCCCTGTCTGCCTCTAAATCGGTGACGCTCCACTCCTCATTACCCAATTCAGCTCACCTTGCAGTCTTTACAAACAACTGGCCTCATTGTATGATTCAGTCTTGCTATCTCATTTGTGCGTTCATATTTTATGTTTTCTGTACAATTCATATGAAAACACTGGACACTGATACCTTCGAGATCAAATGCATGAACACAATATTATGAATACTATATGGTGATATCTATATATTATATACTATATATATATTACTATATATCTATACTAATATAGATATTATATCTGTACTGTGTATGTATATGTTTACTATATTAATTCTTTTACGGATTTTAGGAGTTACATACAGGGCCTAACATAAATGTATAAAATGGTACTAAAAATAAATAAATTAAATAAACTTTTAGGATAAATCACCTTCAAAATTGTACAGATCGGTTTTACTCGCAGCAGAGGGAAAGATAAAATTGTTATACAATCTTTTTGTGGGTATTTTTGCTGTAGCGACCAAATTGGAGGAGTAGAAAAATGAAATTGAAGAGAAAGGGCCTAGCTCATAAAATAGACTGTATTCCAACACTTCGAATTAAGCATGATGGACAAATAAAGAGCCGAATGATGTTAACTCTTTGTCATGACGTCATTTACTAGCGCCCTTATTTAAAGTTTATAGGCTTGAAGTCCTCATTTCATACTTAGTACCGAAACCAATTTAAATGGGACACACCGTGTTCCAGTTCTTTCAAGTGATTGTACTTTTGCAGTAGTGGATCACCTCACAATCTAAGGAGGTTAATCTAGAGCGGAGACTGTAATCAGCCACTGGCCCATGTCTTTGACATTCCTGCTCATACACTGGAGAAAATAGTCAAGTCTAACAAATGTGGACATAAAGAAGTATTGTAGTAAAGGCAATTAAGCTGAGTAAGCTCTTTAAGAGTAGGAAACAAACTCTGCAAGCAGTGCTGAAGCTGAGGTTATGTAATGCCGTCATTCATCATGTTGCTTAGTGAATTGCCAATGGAACCAAGACAGGTCGTGTTAACCTGCTAGACTTGTTTGTCATTCTTGTGTAAAAGAAGGGAGAGGTTTGTCCTCGGGAAGGAAGTGAATAGAGACCAGTAATTAATGCCTAGACAGCTTCTCACACAAATTATATTGGCTGCTGTTTGACCATTGGACCTTGATATACTGAGAGAAGGCTGAAAGAACAAAAATGAAATGTTTTACAATTTACAGCGTTTCAATGTCTCTGTGCTATTATGTTTAGTGACTTATATAAGTTCAGACAGTCTGCTGTGGTATGAAAGGGTTGATTCTTGATCCATTACTTGCTTGCGACCTAGTTGAGGAAGAAAGTCAATTTTCTAAATATCCTTATCCCCAGGGTATATTTCATGCACCTGTTAACTAGCAGTGGCTGTTTATACATGTAAAATATAATACCACCTGAAGTTGTGTTCAGCCTGTTGTTGTCCGCATTTCAGTTCAGCAGTAGAAGTATCAGTTTACAGCCTGTAGTCCCGGTTAAACAAACATTCATATGTGTAAATGTAATAAAGCCACTGTACGAGGACATCTCTGGAACTTTGGACTTGTTTTACTCATGCAGACATCATTTGAATTGATACCTGTGCAGCAGGTGTGCTGTTGAGACTAAAATAACATCCAGTATGGAACAGTGTGAATATGACTGATTTTCTTCTGTGGATATTTTAAGAAATGTCTCAGTGTTTTTGATTGCAATTTAATGGTAACTAAAACTGTTTGGCTAACAACATTATTAAAAATATTGTAGAATACTGCAAAATAAATAATGACATACAGGTTTGGAACAACATAAGGATGAGTAAATAATGTCAAAATGTTATTTTTTTTTGTGTGGACTGTCTCTTTAAGTCATTGAGTTGAACTTGAGAACCAGAACAGACAGATCTGTAAATGAATCATTCAGACCAGTTATAACTTCACTGAAATGATTCATATTGTAAGAATGACTTGTTCACGAATCAGACAGCACTACAGTATTACAGTTGGTTTCTTACACAAGGTTTGTAAGGCTTTAGAAGACTTAGAATAGTGTACAAGTTGCATGAACCACTTTTATGGTGATTTTGCATCAGTTTACATTTATTATAATAGCATTACAAAAAAGAGCAACCATCTTTAAAGCTTGACCTGAGGATTGATAAATGAAGACTCAATTTTAATTTTGGGTGTACTATTCCTTTAATACAGTTGAGCAAGCACCATAACAGTGATAAATGTTATTCATCTTGTAAATAAACATCTTGTACCGGTTAATGTAATACTGAAGCCATATGAAATGACAAATAAATATTATATTTCCTTTGATGAGTGAAAAATGGAAAAATGGATTATTGTTTTTGTTAAGAGAAGAAATCTGTAAAATGAGGTGCTATTAGAATAGCAGAGCAGAATTTATATTACTGAGTAACCCATATATTTCTAGTCTTACTGAGGCTTTGTGATTCCCAAAATCTGCTTCTATCCCAGATCAATCCAAATATGATAAGCAGAAAAGGAGATTATTATGATCTGATTTGTGTTGTTTTTTTTTTTTTTTTTTTTTTTTTTTGTTTTTTTTTTTTTTTTTTGTTTTTTTTTTTTTTTTTTTTTTTTTTTTTTTTTTGTTTTTTGTTTTTTTTTTTTTTTTTTTTTATGTTTGTTTTTTTTTTTTTTTTTTTTTTTTGTTTTTTTTTTTTTTTTTTTTTTTTTTTTTTTTTTTTTTTTTTTTTGTTGTTTTTTTTTTTTTTTTTTTTTTTTTTTTTTGTTTTTTTTTTTTTTTTTTTTTTTAATTTTTTTAATTTTTTTTTTTTTTTTTTTTTTTTTTTTTTTTTTTTTTTTTTTTTTTTTTTTTTTTTTTTTTTTTTTTTTTTTTTTTTTTTTTTTTTTTTTTTTTTTTTTTTTTTTTTTTTTTTTTTTTTTTTTTTTTTTTTTGTTTTTTTTTTTTTTTTTTTTTTTTTTTTTTTTTTTTTTTTTTTTTTTTTTTTTTTTTTTTTTGTTTTTTTTTTTTTTTTTTTTGTTTTTTTTTTTTTTTTTTTTTTTTTTTTTTTTTTTTTTTTTTTTTTTTTTTTTTTTTTTTTTTTTTTTTTTTTTTTTTTTTTTTTTTTTTTTGAAATTTTTTTTTTTTTTTTTTTTTTTTTTTTTTTTTTTTTTTTTTTTTTTTTTTTTTTTTTTTTTTTTTTTTTTTTTTTTGTTTTTTTTTTTTTTTTTTTTTTTTTTTTTTTTTTTTTTTTTTTTTTTTT
>NW_024879261.1:12637-144539 GCF_018340385.1 Cyprinus carpio
TATGCAGCCAGTTCCTAACCCATGACTTCTTTTGTGTAACACAACAGGTGAATTTCTGAAGAATATTATTGCCACTATTTTTCATATTATAAAGGAATTTTTCATAATATAAGAGAATTTTTTTGTATCAAGGACTGAATTTGGAAAAACTTGAATAAATTATGACAATTTTCATTTTTGGGTGAACTATCCCTTTAACAGCAGTGAGAAAGGAGCAACTTATAAAAATATTATTATTATATATATTTAAAAAAAAAGAAGCACAATAAGACAAATACAATAGAGATACAAATTAAACAAATTTTTCAGATACAGTAGGTTTTACTTAACATGTATACATTTATTTAAGATCTTTTGTTGGGTAACATTAATGACAGATAGGTATTTAATTTGGAATGCTGTCCTTTTAAAGGATGGGCCGGTCATGCATTAAATACTGACCACGTTCAGTTTCCACCCACCGTTCACGCATTCACGTGTAATCCATTGGCACCTACGGTATTTACCGGGAAGATCCTCTACACGATAATAACATTTTGGACTGCGTAGTGTGTGTAATTTTTGGCGCGAGAACTGATCGCATGCGCGTGTATATGAGAATTGAGGAGTGGACGTGTGCGCGCACGAGAGAGGACACCGTCTATCAGCATATTCCGCCTATCCCGCCTTCACTAACGTTAAGTTAATCGCAACGAATTGGACTCCCCCGGGAAACAACAGGACGTCTGGTTACCTTATCCCTACTCCCTTTTATTAGCCTATCCCATCCAATGCGTCCTTCTAGACTGACTAGAATGCAAACGCCCCTTATTCCCGACGCAATCCATGACAGGATGCACCTTTTGAGGACAATAGCCTATAGTAGCATTTGTGAATGCCCGTTAGTTCCTCAAGATAACATTTTAGTCCAATATCGTCTAGTTAAATGCAGAACGCGGCATAAATTTCATCGTATTTCGCATCATATTTATTTTTTTTAGCTCGTTAAACGTCTATTTCTTAGTCACAGAAAAAATGTTCGTTAAGGAATATTTTTTTGCGTCCGTCGGCTTCGCTGTTACGAAATGAACCACTCGGTACAAATAAAGCTCCGCCTAATCTATGATATAGTGCCATTACTATTACGCCTTTATCAGTTCAAAATTAGTCTATAAGATATCCTGAGTCTGTACCTCTCCCTCAGTTTCGAGGCCTCTCACAGCCTTGTGGCTTAGGCCGCCTGTTACACTCCCGTGCGTTTTGTTGTGTAAACAGCTTTTCGAATGGGAACCGATCCTCACTCTCCACTGGGCGTGTTTCCGCTGAGGCTTTACACGACAACAGACATAAACCGCATGTATCACGTAGACCATTGTACTTGCAGTTTACAGCCATAGATTCTCTATTAATTTAGATCGCCGGACAGCGTCTACGTGCTTGGAGCTATCGAAAACTTGGGGAAGATACGTAAGACATGTATGGATACAACAACGCATGGGAGCGGGGCAGCCAAGCCATTGTTTTCAACAAAAGTCTCGTATGGTCCGGTGCACGTCTTACACTGCAATGAACCCCAAGAGTTTTCACAACTAAAACGGTGGTCAGCCAAGCGTTTTTTAAAAGTTCTCTATTTTCAAAGCGTTGAACACGGCCCGAGTAGGTGTTAAATTAGATGCGTAAACCGTAGCAAAATTTATGTTATGTTTAAAAAGAAAACACGTACTATTGTAAACAGGTCCTTAGTCTAAGCAGTTTTGGATGCAATAAATTGTTTCGGTGTGTGAACCCTCTAAGAAACAACTCTTCTCATTCCAAGATTTTTGTTGGGTGGAATCAACATAATGTCTAGTCAACCACACCACAATTGAAGAGAGCTCTTTAGAAAAAACTCTGTCACGCTGGCTCACTTTTGGACAAGCTCTCTATGCACACAGCTCTGAGATTGAGGCATTATGAATATTTACCAAGTTCAACCTAAGCGAGACGAAGCGGAGTGAGTGAGTAGAGATCACGAGGTCGAAGTCATAGAAGAGAGTGATGCATATGCCACAAAAGAGGAGAACATTACCTGTGAATTGATCGGCTGAGAGGGCGAAATGCACATCCGGACTCGCCATTCACGCCGCTCCTTAACCTTCAGGGGTGCTTTAAAAAACTGTGCCCATACAAACGGCATCATGGCCATCCTACATCCTTTTTTATGAAAACCCTTTTAGAGCTGAATAGGGTGGTCATTTTAAAAAACCATTTTTAAAACATACAGAGACTTTTTAATGACCCCCTTGTGAGATGTGTTTAACTTTTTTTCCGCTTATAGTTTTTCCATCAATATTATGTTTTGCTTTTTACTAGATACTAGAGAGATTTCTTTTGTGACACACTAATGTGCGTTTTATGTAAAGTTGGCAGATTACAAGTGGATAAAATATTGAGATAACATTTATTTATTTTAGTGTTTTTTAGGAATTTTTTTTGCATAGTGCAAAAAACTAGGGGAAAAATCCACTAAATAATTTTATACTGGGAAACGCATAGTAAATAAAACTATAAAAATTTGTAAATAAAGTGTATGATCTGTGATCTGAACTGTTCATAATGATGGCTCTGTGATTCTGTGCCATTGGTGTCCAGTTAAACCTCAGGCTAACAGGTACCCAGTCTGACACATATACATTGTTCCCTAGATACTATTACAGGACCTGTACTGGATTTTCCCTGTTTGCCTGAATCAGTTTAACACAGTTTAAAAGAAAAATTTGATTAAACCAATGAAATATTTCATATAAAGCTCTCATAAATCTTGCAGAGACACTACTAAAATATGCAGAGGCATCTAAACGTTGGGCTATTCTTTGACGCGATGCGCGAGCAGAAGTATGTGTTGCTGTGGATGGTTGGGGTTGGGGTGGACGGGGAGTGGGTTTTTTTTTTGTGGGGTGGGGGGGGGTTTTGGGGGGGCACCCCCCGATGTTTCTATGTGTAGTGTGTGTGGTGTGTGTTGTGTGTTTGTGTGTGTTGTGTTTAAGGCTCTTTTGGGTGGATCTGTAATCCTAAGACTGCAGAAATTTTTTCAACTATGCCTTTAACGTGAGCCAGTGAGCCGTTGTTTCAGGTGAGTGTAAGGTCCCTGTGAGAGTAGATGAAACTGTCATCCTCAGTTATTCCCTATCCTAGGAATAACTGATTAACTGCAATAAATATTGTCTCTGTAAAGCACAGTATAAAGCTCATGCTGTGAGTGGGTGTGTATTTTTTGGATGTTTGTGGTGTGCGTGTTTTTGTGGTGTTTGTGAACTGCATCTAATCTCAGCTGGGATTACATTCGCTGTGGGGTTGGTATAAGGAATGGTGGGCTGGCATGCTGTAGTGCGGAGAGGTCCTAGCAGAAATTACTCTCCTAGCCGGGTTTTTGAACTCACTGATTTGTGGCATGTATGGCGTGTTCACATCCAGGTGATTTTTTGGAATTTTGGTGGATTTGTTTTCAGTCATCTCAGCTGAATGCTCTATTTATCATCTGAATGACTGACTGATCAGCACACAGCTGCTCTTCTTCCATGGGTTTGGCAGTATCATCTACTGTATATATTGTATGGCCTTTATGGTTATATTTATGGTTATAAACACCCAACCATTGAAAATAATGTGGGGACAATATTTCTGCTACGGAGTCTTTTTGTAATGCATTCCTCTGCAGACCTGTAAAATTGTTCTTCAGGAGTAAAGTGGAAATGTTATCTGCTCTGATATCACATATTTTATTTTACCACAGAACAGTCTGCACTGTTCCTCTTAAATTACAGTATCACATCAAACCACAATACTTTAAACCTCTCTCTACCAGTACACCCACTTCTAAAATCACACTGTCTGTCTGCCTCTCTCTGTCTGGCCACCTTTTTCTGAAATTACAGTAGCACATCTCTCCCCCAAAAACTTTAACACTAATGTGATCCCATGCCTTCTGCAACTTAAACCGAAGGCTTTCCTTTGAATGTACAGTAGATCTGTCCAGTTTATTTTCTAACTCGCCCCAATTTTACTCCTTTCGCCTTACTCTTACTGACATGGAGTTGAGGTCTGGACTTTGGGGGGAGCTTAAACCATCATTTTTCAATGTTCCAGCAGATTCCCTTCCATCGCAAAGTAACTCCTGGTAATAATTCGTTTCATGGGTATTGTACCAGCCAACCCAGCAAAAAACAACTGAAACCTCTGAAATATGCCAAGTGCTCACAACACCTTTGTGTACCACTTTGTATATATAATACCATTTAAAACTTCAGTGCCATTAAGATTTTTAATCAGCAAGGATGCATTAGTTTGATCCAAGGTGACAAAGAAATGGACAGTAAATGTGTGATCGCACGAACTTCTTCTATTCATCAAAGAGAGTTTTCTATATTCAATTCATTTATATTCAACTGGGAGGTTATAATATTACTATCAGCGCTGGGATATTAATATTATTAGAAATGTTACTTGAGCACCAAATCAACATGTTAAATTGATTTCTGAAGGATCATCAGTGAGAGGACGCTGAAAATTCAGCTTTGCCCGTCTCAGGAATAGATTACATTTTTGAGATATTTTAAAATAGAAAACATTTATTTTAATTGTATAAAGATTTCACAGTATTAAGAAGTTTTTTTACTGTATTTTCAATCAAATAAATGCAGCCTTGTTGAACATTTTTCCTGCTCTTCTTCTCTTTACTTTGGGCCATTTAGGCCATCTGGCCAGACCACAAACTCCATTTTGCTTTTACTAAAGCTTTCTTGCCATTACTTTTTTAAACCTCTTTCCACTCAGGTCGAATTACATTATGCATCCTGGTTTCAACCACACCATTTGTAATTATTTCAAGTATGTAATTCTCAATTCAGTACTATTAATAAAATATTCTCTTTATCCTTATGTAAGAATTATTATTTACTCTAGATAATGTTGTATAGTTAAATAATACTGATTGCATTAGCAATATGGTCCCATTCTAACAGTGCTCTCCAACATGTTTTGTTACTCCAACTGTGCTTTTTTCTATGCAATAAGTGGCAGAGGGTGGTGATAGATGGGAAATGTACTGTACAGTTGATGCATACAGTTGAGTCATAACATCAACATCTCATCTTATCTTTTCTTATTTTTACAGCTTTGACCATAGCACAAATATATATGATTGGATAAGACATCAAATAGATGCACTTAAACTGTGCTGGTTCATGTTTGGGAAACTACTGCAGCTGAATTATGGCCTGAATGACTTTTCTCTGAATGACTGCCGATTAAATTAAAAACATGTTAAATTCTCATCAAACTTTTTTGACAAACCAATTATAAACTATCCTATTTTCATGAATATTTACTATCTGCTGCTTACTTTCAGCTTAGAATAAAACCAACTAATATTTAATATTTGTCTCTAAAAGTTTTCTCCTATATCCCCTCTATTTTGTGAATGCATGTTATACATCTTATGAATGATCTATGAATGTGTTTCTTTTTTTTGTTTTAAAACATAATATTTAATTGAAAGATCTAAATTCAGAACATTGTTAATGTAATTATTATCTTCATATTGACCAATTCTAATTGCCCAGATATGTATTGTGAAAAGTGCTATACAAATAAATTTCACTTACAAAACAGGCTTCAAATTCATGCTTTCTTTTATCATTGTAGTTCCCAGTAGTTGCAATATAACTCCCTGCTGCTGAAAAGCTTATGCAGACAGCACTGATAGAAACATAGAAACATATAACTTGGTAAAGGAATATACATTTTAAAAAATAACAGCAGGATCTCTGAAACTATGCAGCTGAGTGAGTTATTACAGCAAATGCTGTGACATTGGGATGTGCTCTACAAATACAAATAAAATGTTTTCCGCAGACCATGAAAAAAGGAACAGAGTAAATGATTGTTCCTGGGAATTTTTATTACTCATTCGTGAGGCACAGTGAGTAAAGGCAAGAAGATCCTGCTCTACTCTGCTCTTTGACTCAAGACATGCAAGCCAGGTAATGTATTCTCAATGTCCTGAATTATTCTCCAGCAGCTGTGCTTCTGGATGAAAAGAGTGTGTGACCCTCTCTCAATGAATAACAAATCACTAAAAACCCAGCAGATCAGGAGCCTCTGAAGAGCCCTTAGAGTGAGTGCAGAGAGTGCCGCGACGACTCGGTGAGAGACAGGGTATGTGAATGTCTAATTGAAATGCAGAAAGACAAAAATTGAGAGCTTGATAAAGTGACAAACGGATAAAACAAATACAGCGATAGAGGGCTTTGTTAGGTGTGAAATGCCTATCAGGGGTTTCCCCTCTCCTGTGAGTGCCAGTGTTTGCTGTGATACCGTAAGCCCGGCTGAATAGCCTGAATTAGCAGCTGCTATGTGTGTCTGAAAGAATAGCTGTGAGTCAGCCCCTTTCCTGCAAGACTCAGCATTTCATCCCGCTTTACATGCCTCTCTGTCTCTTCCTCCATTCCCAGCTGACCTCCCACCTTTTCTTTTCACATGACATGACTCTCTCCCGTGTGCCAATTGGTCTGAACTGATGCAAGAATGAAAGGTTCTTGGAGGGGTTTCTGGTAAAGAAAGAACACAACTACAGAGTTGAGCTGAAATCTCTGTAGAGTCCTTAAAAGCCTCTGATCAGTCACAGAGAGAAAATTCGAGGATTTCTTTTCTGTCTGATCAGAAAGCAGACATCAGCGAACAGAATATTTAAATCATTGCCTGACTGACGCTTTTTTATGTACTTAAATGAATATATCAGAAGTTGTACATGGTCCCAAAAGTGACAATTTTGGATGTACAAGACACTGAAAAATATATGAATTTCAGGTAACATTGCTGGTGATTAAGGAACACACATTATGCAAGATTTTTTCCCCTCAATAAACTCCTAATTTGCTGAATATTGATAGTAAGTATGGTAGTTCTGTTCTGTAGTTCTGTTTCTTTTTCATTAGCTATGTTTCCATCCAAAGTTACAAAATTAAATGTATGCACAAATTGGAATATCACATAAAACATTTTGCAGATAAACACCGTTTCCATCCAGTCAGTTGAAGCGAACAAAATTGTCACTTTCCTGATTAACTTGCGCTAAATATCACAAAGAAAAAATTAAATTTGCTGTGGGAGGAGAAGGCACTGTATTTAATTTCTGTATACAATAAATCACGAGCCTTCAGAGCACGCAGACAAATGCAGTCATGTTGTCTTATTTTTTTGGAGCCTGCTGTTTGGGGATGCAAGTTAGAGAGTTTATTAGAACAAAGCAATTTGAGAATTTTGCTCAAGCATTGGGAATGCAAAACTAACTTAAGACTGCTGTGCAATGAGATTGGTCTGTGTGGCTGGTAAGTTATGCCATCCCTGGTGAAGTCGCTGACTTTTTGGAGGCGTATCAAGTAATTTTATTTGGTAAAAGTGTGCCATGAGTTACGTATGTTTCTTATGAACTTAGTTAGCAAATACGTTTTTTATACACATTTTTAAGGTATGCGCATCTTGCCAGTTCCATCCAGCATTTTTCAGTTTTTTTATGAGATATACCAAAATGTTGGAATCTGAGAGCTCTCTGACCCTCCATAGACTAACAAGCATATTACCACGATCAGAACGGCCAGAAACAAACATAGTAGGGCATTGGTACAAACAGTCCATATGTGACATCAAGGGGTTTGCAACCATAATTTTTAGGAAGCTTCTGAGAATACTTTTCATAAAAGCAAACAAAGACAATAATAATAACATAATGCAACATTTGCTTCAAGTTACCATCATCCACCATTTTTGGAGAGGTACCACATCTTTGGCGTGCATTCTACTAAACATAAACACTGTGCGTTACGGGGATTTACGTTTCTGGGGTACTCTCCAAAATATTGGTATACTTTTCAGGTTTGAAACTTGTTGCATGTTTTGCTATTATTGTGAAAATATTTCTGCTACAACAGTTGTCTTAAAAAATAAATTGGCCTCGTCGGATTTGATTATTTCTGTTTTGCGGTGCAAGCATTTTATGTGTAAGTTTTTCCCAGTGTAAAACCATTTTGGGGCCACTGTGTTGGGTACCATTGCCTCACTTCTATTAATATTTATGTCGGTACCTTTGTTTCACTGGAACAACAAAGCTTTGGATGAAGGATGGACAGTGTTCAGGACAAGATTTCTTTGACCAACACTTCTGCCTATGTCTAGTCAAGCCTTGTTGTATTAAAAGTTTTGGGGGAAAAAAAAAGAAATGAGGAAGGAAAAGAAAAAAAAGAAAAAAAAAAAGAACAAAAAAGGGAGAAGCCCTGGGCCAAAGGAGCGACTAACAAAGTGGATGAGTTTTAAAAGGCGCGTTTTTCTTTAGTCTTTTGCCAATCCTCAAGCCCCTTTGGTTTTTGATGCATGTCACACGCTATGATTTGTTTACCCATAGGACAAACTGGTATCAACTCTGGTACAAGGCTTGTGCATATTTAAAATGATTCATACAGAACACTCTCGAAGGAGCTAAAATACTTGAACCGTGTTTCATATTCCTTGTTGTGAACCTTTCAGCGTTTTTCGTACTACATGGAATTTGAGAGGAAGAGAGGATGAAGTAGTGAAGGCTAGCATGGAGATCTGTCAACCGCAAGTGGGATTTTCCTTACAAAAATCCACTGCTTCACACCTCAGGAGGGGTACTCACACTGTCCCCTGCTGTGGCCAACACGATGAATGCAGTGGATAAGTGTCTGTGAGATTTGTAGATTCAGGTTGCAGATTGATTCAATATCAAGCTTTTTCCCTTAGTGTTCCCTCTTCCTTCAGTTTCCTGTTATAACCCCTCTCCTTTGCTTCAACGAGCTCACCCATGCAACGTTTTTCACAATTTTTTTTTTTCCAACTCTCCTATCCCCCTCCACTCCCTCACTTCTTCCAGTCTCTTTCCTTTCCCCTCCTCCGATCCAAAGCAGCTTTCTCTCTCTGCCTTAGACCAGATTGTTTCCCCAACTGCGCCATAACTCTCCTGTTCACCTCTCCGCCTAACTTCTTGCCTATCACTTCCTCAAACACCCTCCTTCCACTCTGCTCTTACACCCGTTAATTCAGCTCTTATTTTCCCATTTTCTCTCAAAGCTCTTCTCCTTACTCCCATTTTCCTGCTGAATCGATTAGAAATTGACTTCCTCCCATTTCGCCTCTCAAACTCGTAACCAAACCCTCTTCTCTTTTATTCCTTTCCTTTCATTAACCCTCGTGTTTTACTATGCCTCATGTGTCTGGTAGTGCTTACCCTCACTACGGTCTTTGTTTATCCATTCCTCTTCTTTACAACCTCTCTTCCCAATTTCCTTAAACGAACATTAAGCCACAACCTCTTCCTTCGCTTTCTGTCACAACTGTGCCCACAACACTTCTTATGTTAACGACTGAAGTGTCCGCGGACATTGCCTTAAGTCATTATGGGCTATTCCTTCTTATTCTCCCCACCTCTGCTCTTACATATATCCCCATAATTATTCCTTTACTTCAGCACAACCATTTCCTTTTAGCACCCGGTTCCCCCTGTTGTTCTTGCACCACTTTTCCCCCTCATCTACCTAGGTCCTCCACAATTCCGTCTCCCACTTTCTCACAGAAGGGTAGCTCCTAGTTGTAGTTTTTTTTCAGAGAAACATCCCTTTCTTACAGCCAACCCTCTCCAACAACTCTGGCCCCAACTTCCCCATATATCTTTTGCTTGTGCTCTGCAACAAGTCTTCACCCATTTCCCCTTCCTTTACTTTGCTTAAAGCTCTTCCCCGCAGTGTCCCTGTATCTGTGTGGTTTAGGCGGTTCCCTATCGCTTTGCTGATGCCTGGGGATTGATCTGTTTGACAAGTCTCGTCCTCTTTTTACAGTCCAATACTTATTCAAACCTTCATCCGCACTTCCATGTGAGTGAGACAAACAGATAGATAGACATTTGACATGAGTTCCATATCTATGTTACATTATCTCTCAGATGTCTGGTGTTCGTGATCCCCTGAATTTGCCAAACTGAATTATACTTATCCGTATATATTCAGTGGTCGACAAAAAGTCTCTTTAAAACAAAACCGTTCTGATTTTAAAGAATTAGTCCAGTGTTTTTTGAGGTCAGAGCAAGATAAATGGATATGTCATTGTACTGTTGTAGCAAAGTTTGCTCGCAGACATCATCCAGTGGACCATGCCTGTCAGACTTGATTTCTGACAAACACTGCACTCCTTAGAATAAATGTTTGTGCTACACATATGCTGCATGTTTTCTACTAAGCAAAGTCAGCTATTTAGAGCCCTCACTATCTGGGACCTAAGCAACATTATTCAGGCTATATCAGCAATTTCTGTTCGCATTTTGTAAAATGTTTTAAGGAGAGAACTGTTGCGTCCGCAACCAGGTCGAGTACTTTCACGCATCCTCCTGTATTTCCACATGTTCGTTGAATCGGTGATCACAGCCGGATGTGAACCTTTGTGTCTACATGGAACTTAATCCCGTCTGACTTTTTACTAGTTCTGTTTGCAGTTTATGATGGCAGAGAGAGATAAATGGCTAATGGTCATTTGTACTGAGTAGCAAAGTTCTCCAACGTCACAGTTGGACTCCATATCACTGTGCTGACCTGGTGCCTTGGCACGTCCTTAGGAAAGTAATATGTTGTTATGTGCTACATCATAGCTGTAGTATGCTACGACAGCAGTCAGTGCGAATTTTAAGGACCCTCACTATCTGCACCTAAAGGCACATTATCAGGCTATATCGAAGCAACTATTTCTGCATTTTGGAAAAATGTTTTTAATAGGGAAATGCTGCCCAGCTTCAGGTACACTGACATCTCTTCTTTGTTCTAATTGACCAGCTAAGTGCTTTGTGACCCACTTTGAGTGTGCTACTTTCTTCAAGTGCTGCACGCTAAGCTTTGACCGATTCGATCTGATAGAATATGGAACGAACCAAAGCCAGATTAAGGGTTATGCTCCCAACTCTCTCTCCTCTCTCTCTCCTCTCTCTCTCTCTCTCTGTCTCTCTTACTTTTCTTACTGATTCAGTTTCTCTCTGTTCCCACGAAACATGGCGTACCCCTGATTCACGTCCTGATGTATAGCAGCACTGCTGAGAAAGGGTGGTTATGTGCCTCAGTCTCAATGTGAATATGGCAGTGGGTGTTAGCACCCAACTCCTGACGAGCACAATCTCTGTCTAGTCCTCTTGGTTCCCCAAAAGTTTACTAGTGTTCTTTTTGGTGCATTAAGGTATGAGCCATCTCCTTTTTCCTCTACAGCTGTGGGCAAGATTTTATTTAAGCATCAGGTTTAAGTTCTTTAGTGGTCAGGATTTGCACGATTCACGAATCTGATGACTTTTATTATTATGTGACTGACTGTTTCAGTTTTCTACCTCCCACCGCACAGACTAAATATTTCATTTCTCTCTGTACTGCTCCCCCCCCCGCCCCATACATGACCCTAGGTGTCTTAGACCTGTTTAGAGGACTAATTCCTTGAGGAGGTTAGGGTAAATTTATGGTTAATGAAGATGTATTTTACAATTATTTTAATCCCATTCGAATCGAACATGTCTGTGTTTCATCCTCCCCACATATTGTAAAAGAAAATATGAAGCAATTTAATCAATGATTTTTTTCTGAATATTCGAAGTGTGCCTTTTGAGTTTGTTCTAATCTGCTTCATAAGGAATGCATGTGAATGCAGATATTTATGTGATTTTTAAACAAATGCTTCTTCTGATTATTTTGATAGAAACTTTGTTGAATGGCCTTGAGATGCTAAATATTTTCATTGTGCCCATCTCCTGACGGTGCCTGTTAGTTCGTGGCTGGTGAACCTTATGCCAAGTTTCTTTGTTAGAATTTTTAGTTTTTGTAAGTATTGTGCGTTGATTCGTCATCCAATATATATCGCGAGCGCAACAATCGGGTTTTACATAACCAAAGAATTTGCTGTTTCTGCACAAACTGTCAGAAGACCCTCCGTTGAAGGGATCTGAACTCTGCCAATGCTCATCCGTCCTCCCAATGACGGTTGGATTTCGACCTTGCACTTCAGTTCGTCATCACGTAACCGCACGTTGGAGTGGGCAAATGCTTTACATTTTACGTGGGCGTTCATGGCACTTTCGGAGAGTGTTGTTACATTTTCACGGATGAATCCCGGGGTTTCACTGTAGCAGGGCGGATGGCCCCTACATACGTGTATGGCAGGTGCGTGTGGGTGAGCTTTTTTTGCCTGATGTCAGACGGGCCCATGGTGGCGGTGGGGTTATGGTAGGCAGCGGAGGCGTATGTTATGGGACAGCACATGACCGAACACAGGTGCTTTTTATGTGGATGGCATTTTTTTGAATTGCTCTGGAGATACCCGTGAGTCTAGATCCTGGAGTCAATAGTGTGTTGTGCGCATTCATGTTCAAGCCCACGACCATCGACCTTATTTATACTTGGCATGCATGATAACCATGACGACGTCACCCATGTTGCAAGGAATCTGTACACAATTCCTAGAAGACTGAAAACATCGCCAGTTTCTTGCATGACCAGCAACTCACACAGACATGTGGTCACCATTTGAATCATAGGCGTGTCTAATCAGCAGTCTTTGTGTGATGCCACACCTACCACGCCTTTGTGTGGGTGACCATAGACAAAGTCTTAGATCTTGTGAGTTCAGCTTCATGAAAACCTGGGGGCAAAATCAAAAGTGTTGCATTTATAATTTTGTTTCAGTGTAGAAACAGAAAATTAAATAAGTTGATCATGGGAATTGCTCATCATTTTGCCCCCGTATAGCATCAGCTATGATTTCCCACTCTAAATGGAATTCCTTAATTGTATGACTAACATTATAATGTTTTCATATAATGATCTTCCATAAAGTCTGAATTAATTCATGAAAATAAATAATCATTACAACAGAATATTCGGTGATAGGTGCTGTTTGACCAGGCACAGCTTTTTTTTTTGTTTTTTTTTTTTTTTCCCACCTTTGGGCCATTACAGAGACTAGTGTGTTTCATTCAAAATGATGGTGCTTGTTAATTCCGTTAGCTTTGACATTTTTGCCTGTTTAGGGTCACTAACTTTACTAACTAGCTTTACACAACACACCTTTACACTAACTAGTCTCTAACACACTTTAGTGCTAGCTGTGACATTATCCTCTCTCCATGTAAAAACTTTTCTCAATGTGCGGGAAAATCATCAGACCCTGGACACTTATATTTCTGGAACTTAGGTTGCATATTATTTCAATGAGTCAGCAGAGGTTTGAGTGGCCCACAAACATTAATTGTTTATTTTCCTTGTAACAACTTGGAAGCAGAACAAAAACAGAAAAAAGTAAAGATTGCATGAAGAAGTTGTGTGTACAGCCATTTCCGCTCTCCTTTCAGGAGCTTACTCCGATTATGTCCTTATGCAATTCTAATAATTGAATCAGCAAATACTGCTTTGCATGCGTTTCCTTTTTTTTAACTTCTCATTTTCTTTCTCTACTGTTTACTAGTGTTATGCATTGTGTACAAGTTACCTTGAGAGGCAGTCAACAGTGATATAAAACATGGCACCGCATAAACTTAGGGCTGAAATTTACACATAAGAGGAAAACTGAAAAGTTTTAGATGCTAAGTCCAAAGAAAATCTAGGCCAAGAAACACCCACACAGGAAAAAAATCTCTAAACTCAACTATAATTCAAATGAATTTTATTATGTCAAATGGTTTTGTGTCAATATCTCCATAGGTGTAGTGATCATATTTTTGCTGTGAATAGAAAATAAGGTGTGTTTTGACAGTAGCTATATATGTGTCAGTTAGATATTAATTCACAGTCCTGTATTTTTCTAAATAATATCTGGTTGTATTAAAAACACTTTTCTGCAGTCATTCTCAGTGCTTTCCAATGTATAACTCTGTAGTTCCCTATGTAAACTGAGTTATACATCCCCCAAATCCACTGTGAAAAACTGCCTACATATATTTTTTTCCATTCATATATCCCTTGTGCGTTTGCACCTCTCAGGGTCCTGTGGGATTGGAGAGGAGAGCTCCACTGCCCCGTCCCAGCAAACTCACAGCAGCCTGGAATGCGTACACAGTTTTGGTACGAGGAGCATCTTCCAAGCTCAGTACAGGTCAGACACCCCAGTTAGTCTTTGTCTTTAAGATCAGTCCGCCGACATTTATCTGTCTGCTTGAGCTGTTTTTGCATTCTACTGAGACACTTGTGATGGGATTAGGCATCTTTGATTACTGTGCACTAGTGTATGTCAGTGGTATTTGATATGGTAAATGTAGATTGCATACACCCTAATACAGTATGCATGTGTTGTCTTAACCTACTGTAACATGTAACAACCTGCATGCAGTTATACATAAGCGACAATACCATTATACAATAACAGAGCTAGGATGGTTGCACAGAGAATTTGGCCAAAAAAAATCATGCTAGTGAATATTTTGCACAGATATTTGACATGATAAAAATTTTAACAGTGCCATCGCATACACTGCTGCTAAGAAAAAAAATGCTAAATATAATATCCACTGGCCTAAAACATCTCATGTTTGAATAGAGAATGTTGAAAACATACATACGGTTACTAATGTAACCTTGGTTCCCTGAGCATACTGACCAGTTAACGGTCTTGTTAAAGACGCTTGATGGGGAAAACTCCTTTTTCTCATCAGGACTGAAGCCTTTTTTTAGTAATGCACCGTAGTAACTGCACCCGCCATTGGTTCGTGCGTAAGCGAATTGATAAAAGAAAACACACCATGGCTCGAGCAGCGTGGGATACATGCCACAAGACCTATGGAGGTAAAGCCAGCCAAAGTCCCACCAGAAGGGCGTGGGGCATCTGGCTATATAAGCTCACATGGGGACTCGCCATTCGGAGTCCTCGAGGTTACTTCGCCTGAATCGATGAGCTGAGTCGTGCAGCTACGCTAGCAGGCAAAAGTACTCAGTCCAAATGATCTCAGGGAACTGTAGAGTTGACGTTAGTAAACAAGTATGGTTGTCTCCTTTTGATACTTCGGTACGGGTGTGACTGGGTTCTTGTTAAAGACGCTTAATGGGGAACCAGTATTAATCCCGGGCATGCTTTGGCTAGAGGAACGACTAATACTTGAACTTAGCCTGAATCACCCCAGCACGCAGGGACGCAGATAATTCTACCGGGAAACCCGGCGCGCACAAAGCAATTGGAAAGCAAAGCTCCAAGAGAGGTGCGGTCTCCTGCGCTTGAATTCTGCGTCGCCAGAATAAATCCGTTATCAGCCTCAGAAACTCGGCTGTGGGCCAAAGAGCGTACTTGAAGGAGGCAAAACTCGCAACTGCTAGTGTCAGTCATATGAAAAAATTGCCTGTGCTATGCTACAAGGAAATCGAAGCCCTCAGGCAAAGTGGTCGCTCGACAAATTTCTGCAATGGACCACACCACTCTAAACCAAGCCCAAGGAAAAGGAGGACCTACACGCTCTAAGTTGAATGGGTCCTCTTACTCCCATTGGGGCAAATGAACATGCCCAAAGAAGAGTATGTTAGCCTAATAGCGCCGATTATGTAAGAGTCTCGTGCTGTTGTGACGGAGAGTATACCCCTTTGGTTGCGTGGGCGGCCCCAAGCAGTAACCAAACAGCTGATTCGTACCACCTGAATGTGGCAGATAAGAATGGCTCAACACTTTAGGTTACATAGCAAATGCCTTTTGTTTCAGGGACACTTGGATCGGTTGGGCCCAACTCGAGGCAGGTACCTTTGTAATACTTTTTCTGTCCTTTTGAAAAGTTAAGTTGGGCCAATGAGAGTGTTGTCTTCTGAGGTGACGAGGGAAGAGGTCGACCTCTGCCCTGCCGAAGATCCGCAGATTTTCTGAACCTTTTGGAGTTGGAGCGTGCACTCCTCCGAGGAGAGACGTTGTCGTTGGCAACCTGGACAGCATGTACGCTCCTAGGTTCAACCTGCCCGGTATATGCATTGCTCTCAGCGAGCACAAGTTGAGTTGAGCCCATACCATACCCATACTCCACTAGTGTAAAAAGGCGCTTCGAGGATAAGGACGCCGCTGGGCAATAAAAGAGGTAGGAGACACCACTCGTCATGCTGTCTGAACGGATACCAGGTCATGGGTGACTTTGCAGGTCCTGGCAGAAAAGGTTTGAAGGCCCAAGCATACTGCACCAGCATTTCAAAGGCAGTGGTGATGTGAAGCTGGCCTGTCACTTTCGACCACTGTGGACCGAAAGCTGGTTTGCCATCCGCACAGCGCCCCCAACCTATGTTGGAGGGCATCTATGGGGACCACCTTCCTTCTGCAGACCATTCCCGCGGAGGACATGCCGACCGTTCCATCCAAATGAGGAACCTTTCCACAGGGGCTAGGGCTGCTATATACAGGCCCGGTCTACCCTAGACGGGAAGGCTTCCAATTACGCAGGAGTGAGGGGGATGGAAGCAATCATGGGGTCCAGCCAGTACCGAAAACCACTGACAGGCCCAGCTGTAGTACGGAGACACAGAGGCCATGGAGGTAACGAGCAGTTTCTGAAACGCTCTGAGAGGGCGAGTGGCTCCAACTCTCCTCTGAATGAGTGCCACGAGCTGCTGGATGGCCTGTGCTCGTTCTGGACGGTGGGTATTGCCTCATTTGTGCTAAATCCAATACAGTTCCAGGAAACGATATCCATTGGCTGTGAGAACAGCGCACTCTTGGTTAAAATGTGACCCCTGAGTCCACCAGGCACTCCATGTGGGCTGAGGAGGAGGATCTGTGATATAGTACCTCTTCCTTCCGACTGGGCCCCAGTGAGCCTGTCGTCGAGGTAAGTCAGAATGCGGATTCCCATCTGTCTTAGTGGGGGAAGAGCCGCATCCATGCTCTTTGTAAAAGTGCGAGGTGAGAGGCACAGCCCAAAGGGAAGGACTGTGTATTGATAAGGCCACACCCCTCAAAGGCGAAATCTCAAGAATTGCTTGTGACGGGGGGGGCTATGCTGGATGTTAAAGTAAGCATCTTTCAGGGTCCAGAGAAAAGAAACTAGTCCCCTGGGCGTACTTGAGAGAATTATCTGTTTCAATGTGATTCACTTTTGAAGCGGCCATCTCATGAGGCCCCGATTCAGCGTGGATCTGAGGTCGAGGATGGGCTTAGGCCGCCATCCTTCTTGGGGACGAGGAAGTTATAGGAACAGCTGTTAAAACGCCTGACTCACAAAATTTGGGGAGGAACATTTCTATGACTGCCTTTTGCCAGCAAATGTCATCATTCAGGTGGCGGGGCATAAGGTGTGTGACATCATAAATCGCTTTGAAACCTAGGTGGAGAACATGCCGTTGAAGAACGCCAGGGATCTTAGAGCGAATTGGAGAGTGTAATAACCTTGCTTGAATTATCCCTCATAACCCAGCTTTGCACACCACTGGTTTATGGCCTTGCTAGGCCTCGGCGCTGTGTGGCAAGGGGCTGGATGGATTCCAGCGGTTGGAGCTGCCTAGAGGGGACCCAACAGTCGCAGTGAGTGGAAGGAGTTGGAATTTGCTCCTCTTTTTGAAAATGTTTGTGTTTATTTTTCCCACTATAACAGCGGTTGGTGGTGTGGACGCAAAAATCTTCTGTGTTACTAAAAAGGATTCACTCATCGGAGAAAAAGGAGTTTTCCCCATAAAGCATCTTTAACAAGAACAGAGTATTGAAGTGAGTAATCGAAAGGGAACTAATTTTTTTTTTTCCTTAAGTTCTAATGCCACCTTACAGGTGCTGGCGTCATATAATTAGAATCTCATCAAAAAGTTTATTTCACTAATTCCATTCAAAAAGTGAAACTTGTATATTATGTATTCATTCATTACACACAAGACTGATATATTTCAAAGGTTTATTTTTTTAAATTTTGATGATTCTATAAACTGACAAATAAGGAAAAATCCCAAATTCAGTATCTCTGTTAGAATTAAAAATTAGAATATTACTTAAGACCAATACAAACGAAAGGATTTTTAGAAATCTTGGCCAACTGAAAAAGTATGAACATGAAAAGTATGAGCATGTACAGCACTCAATACTTAGTGGGGCTCCTTTTGCCTGAATTACTGCAGCAATGCGGCATGGCATGGAGTCGATCAGTCTGTGGCACTGCTCAGGTGTTATCAGAGCCCAGGTTGCTCTGATAGGTGGCCGTTCAGCTCTTCTGCATTCTTGGGTCTGGCATATCGCATCTTCCTCTTCATAATACACCATAGATTTTGGTTTTTTCTATGGGGTAAGTCAGGCCGAGTTTGCTGGCCCAATTAAGAAATGGTCCTTAAACCAGGTACTGGTAGCTTTGGCACTGTGTGGAGGTGCCAAGTCCTGTTGGAAAGAAATCTGGCATCTCCACAAAAAGTTGGTCAGCAAGCAGGAAGCATGAAGTGCTCTTAAACTTTCCTGGGTATACGGCTGCGTGACCTTGGACCTGTACCTCGGAAAACACAGTGGACCAACACACCAGCAAGATGACATGGCACCCCAAACCATCACTGATTGTGGAAACTTTACACTGGACCTCAAGGGACATGGATTGTGTGTCTCTCCTCTCTTCCTCCAGACTTGGGACCCTGATTTCCAAAGGAAATGCTAAATTTATTTTCATCAGAGAACATAACTTTGGATCACTCAGCAGCAGTCCAGTCCTTTTTGTCTTTAGCCCATTCTGACGCGGTCTGTTGTTCAAAGAGTGGCTTGACACAAGGAATGCGACAGCTGAAACCCATGTCTTGCATACGTCTGTGTGTAGTGGTTCTTGAAGCACTGACTCCAGCTGCAGTCCACTCTTTGTGAAAACTTTTTTCTACCACATCTTTTCCTTCCCTTCGCCTCTCTATTAATGTGCTTGGACACAGAGCTCTGTGAACAGCCAGCCTCTTTTTGCAATGACCTTTTGTGTCTTGCCCTCCTTGTGCAAGGTGGTAATGGTCGTCTTTTGGACAACTGTCAAGTCAGCAGTCTTCCCCATGATTGTGTAGCCTACAGAACTAGACTGAGAGACCATTTAAAGGGCTTTGTAGGTGTTTGGAGTTAATTAGCTGATTAGAGTGTGGCACCAGGTGTCTTCAAATATTGAACCGTTTCACAATATTCTAATTTTCTGAGATACTGAATTTGGGATTTTCCTTAGTTGTCAGTTATAAACATCAAAATTAAAAGAAAATAAACATTTGAAATATATCAGTCTGTGTGTAATGAATGAATATACTGTAATATACAAGTTTCATTTTTGAATGGAATTAGTGAAATAAATCAACTTTTTGATGATATTCTAATTATATGACCAGCACCTGTACTCTTTAAGTGTCTATATATTTGAGTGCTTTTTAAGTTAAGTTTAAAATGACCATTGTCCTTGTTTGCATTCATATTAGCCATGATTGAGTCTCATTCACCCTGTTATAATACTGCATATAGAGTATATACGAACAAAGAAACAAATGAATAAGTATGCACAGAACAATGAAATAAATGAATAAGTGAATTTTCACACCATTTGGGGTATTTGATTTAGAACTTTGTTTTGTAGCACACAGCTGAATCAACCTATATAATAATTATATATACAGTATATATATATATATATATATATATATATATATATATTATATTTTTTTTTTTTTTTTTTTTTATTGTATTATCATTTTATAAAAAATGTTTTCTGCTGTAATATATTTTTGAATTGCAATTCATTCCTGTGGTGGAAAAACTGAATTATCAGTCATTATCTGATTTGGTGCTCAAAAAAACATTTCTTTTTATGATTGATGTTAATAGTTTTGTGGTTATTAATCATAACCACCCAAAAGAAATATGTTTCAAGAATTAAATTTGGTGGTAAATATTGATAGTTCTTATCTCACACTTCTAGTTTTGATTAAAAACTTAAAAACTGATTAAAAATTCTGCATATACAGATCAGAGCTCCATGCAGCTCCCATACAATTCTCCATTGGTAATAAATGACTTCCGGTCTATTGATCAGAGATGAATGAAAAAGTGGCTTCAGGCTGTTGCACACCCGGCATAGAAACAAATGTTAGACCACATTCTTTTAAAGTTTAAGCTCTATCATGTTGTAAATCTTTAGTGTAAACTTACCTAAAACAAAATCCCTCCAAGAACGTCTTTGACACTTTCCATTCAATAATACTTCTGGCAACAAGATTGCAACAAACAATCAAAGTGTGTTCCTTTAAAAATCAGGTGTGATTTTTTTTTTTTTCCCCTAGTGAAAACTGAGAAAATGCAAAAACCACTCTGAGTGTTTGTTGTAGATTCCTTCACTTTGATCACCACAGCTCATGCAAACTATTCAATTAACTTAATTGCATTAGGTCACACAATTTTACATTTTAAGTTCAATGAATTAGATGCATAAGTAATATTTTTAACCTGTAATTCTTCCAGTCGGACATCCATCAATGAGCACAAAATGACTGGTTATCTTCTGTACCGCCGTTTGGCTGAGAGTTTGTCTCCTCTTATACAAATGGGCTCATCCGGCACACGCTGTGTGAGCTCTCTAGAAAACAGCAGGCTTCACGCTATTCACTGTCTCTCTCAGGCTGCAGGGCTGTTGAAACATCTGCGCCGGAACTTTCTGCCAAGTGAAAATGATCACGTAATCCACAATAAAATCACATGCTCTACTATAGAGAATATTATGCAAGCATTATATTCACCTATTTTTGGTGTGACAAAAAACTTCATGCCAACAGCATTTCTGCTTTTGCAGATGTGAGCAATATGCAAATGCTGAATATTAAGTTTTCAAATAGTTTTAATTAGTTTTTTTCATCAGTGCTAAACATTCTAAAGAATCAAAGCCCTTTATAAATATCCCAATTTTCCTAGCTTCATGCCCACTCACATTTAGACTTCCTGAAATCCTCACCAGTAGAAAGGCAGGTAGAGATGGACTCAGCAATTCTCTTCAATTGAGAGAAAAGGTTCTGCTTCTCAGTGAGTTCTTGATTTCACAGCTTCAATCTTGTAATTCCATTAGCTGTCTTGGTTACACTAGCTTTGAAAACCGAATGTGACTGATATTTCAGATTGCACAGATTGTGTTTATTTATATCTACACATTAACACAGGAAGTAAGGATGTGATATCTCTGCTTTCAGCATTTGTTTATAATTAAAGTCAATATGTCTGTCAATCTGACATTGGCTGTGGTGGTATCTCTGATAAGATATGAAATGTAGGAAGACACAAAACACTTCAGCAGCATTCATGATGTAGTCATTAAAGTCTGGATTCAAAATCTGTTTGCAGCTGTTAGCATTTCTTGTTCTCCATAGGTGTTTAGCATTGAAGTTTGGCTTTACAGTGTAGACATTTTGGACTACTGTAGTTGCAGTTTTCCTAGTTAATAATGGTTTCTGCTGCAGTAATAAAGCATTCATTTGCCATGTTGGAGCTGTAGTAAGCTGAGCAATATGTTGAATATTCGTTGCAAATGATTTTGGTTGCAATTTACAATTGAATTGAATTTACTGTGTTTAATTAAGATTGCATCATTAGATGATTATTTGTTTCAATTCCACTTGAGTGTGAGTTTTACAATGGAGAAGTTTTAATAGTGTTTAAAAACCGTAGTATATCCAAAATGATGTTAGAGTCAATGATTAGTTTCCTTGAATCAGTTTAAACTGTTCATTTTAAATGAATTGATCAACTGAAATTCAACAAATTCAAAACTATGATCCAGTAGTTTATTCAGAACTTTTCATGAGACATTTTAAAATGTTTTTAGTAAAATTTACAATATGTTGGTAAATACAGAGGTTGGACAAAAAATAATGGCAATATTTATTTTTTAAGGTGTTTTAAAATAATTAGCCAATTTATGCAATCTCTGAATAGTCTTCAGTTGAATGTCATCTATCAGAACATCTACCAATTCAGAGATGTTGGAAGGAGGAATGAATCTGCTTCTCAATCTTCTCTTCAAAAACTGCCATAGTGGTTTTATAATCTTCGAGTCAAGTGATTTGTCTGGCAAGGGCAGATGTTAAAGCTCATCGTGGTGCTCCAGCTTGGTGCTTCAGCAGTTGCAGCTCTTTCATAGATGTTGGCTTTGTGAAGTTCTCTGTGGTCTGTTTTTGGATGGAAACACATGGTTTCAAGGTGAATACTGAGGTTGCCTGTCACTTACAGCGGGCAGTTTTGTGTTGTTTGGACACAATTCTTCTTAGTGATTGGGCTGCCAACAATACAAAAAACATTCTTCATCAATTAATTATCTAACAACAACAAATAAAACACACCAACCACTTCTACTAAAAAACACTTATAATACAACAATAAAAAACAACATATAACGATAGATAATGGTAAGACAGGCATAAATGTATATCTGCAGTCTCACTGGCAATAGGATTGCAGTTGTGATAACCAATCTGGGTTTTGTTGCAATATTAAAAATAGATTTTAACTACATACATGTATCAGCTAGATTGCGTGTGAAAACAATCTAAAACCAGCCATGACATTTGATGTATAAGATATGTGATGTACTGTGTAGTAGGACTGCACAAAAATATTGCAAAAAGATCCCCCGATGTTGCTATGTATTGACCCTGTGTTGATTTATTCAGAAGCTGAGTTGTTTTTTAAAATATAAACCTCAAACTCAGAACAGACTTCTGTGTTTCCTTAGGATGGTCTCAGTTTGCTGTCTCTGGGATTGTCGGTAAAAATTGATAAACCAAGTAGAACTCTTTTTTTTTAGAAAAGAACTATGTTGGCCCCCCTGGACTTAAGTTGTAGCTTGTTTTGTTTGGGAAAAACCTGTTCAACCTGCTGTGTTGTTGAAAAAGTTGGGTACTGTGTTGTGAGCTGCCAAGGTCCCTTCACTACAGATTACAGCGTTAAGGCTACTGATATGCTTATGTAAAACATTAATGCATTGCACTTGTCGATTTTGCCCACACCAAGTAAAATAGATAAATGAGAAAATTAAAGTATAACAAGTGGCGTCTTAATATGACGTAGATTCTGAGCCATACATACATATGTTTTTTGTGTTTTAAGTCGTTTCATTGTTTTGAGTTGGATAATTTCACGGTGTCATAGAGTTTAGATAACTGAATAATTTGCATTATTATTATGGTTTTAATAATATGAATCAGACTCATTTGATTCTCAAACTCATTTGATCATTGATCTGATTCTAGTAAAAAATATAAGTTAAAACAGCTCACTGGGAGGAATAGTAATTTAGGTTCTGTAAAAAAGAAAAACCACACCATTGTTTTAAGTTAAGAGGTAAAACTTTTTAATAGGAACAGAATTGCACATGTGGCCAAAAGTACACAAACTCTATTACTGAGTATTGATGCTCGTCAATATTTCTCTATAACAAGTGAAAGTAAAAGAACAGAAGTACTTGATTTAAAAGTTATTGTATATCCCTGCTCTTCCAGAAGTTTTGGAATATAGTGCAAGAGTTAAGATACATATCTATGGTGCTTTTATTGTACCTTTTATTTTTATTCATTCATTTATTTATTTGTTTATTTTTGAAGTTTGACAGCTATTTGAAGTTGTTGAATGGAAAAGATCTATGTCAAAAGTATTGAAAAATCTTTTTTTTGTGTGTGTCACATGTAAAAAAATGAATAAAATAAAACCATACTCCTAGGCGTGGAAATGGCATGAGGGTGACATCATTTACCATGATTTTCAGCTCCATTCTTGGATCAAAGAGAGTTCAGTAAGTCAGAAAGTCAGAAGTATGTCTCGGAATGCTTGTCGTTTAAATTCTATACATGCTCTGCCCCTTGGTGTTGTTTATTACTTTGCCTGAAATGTTATGCGTTTCAGCTACTGATAAAACAAAATGGTAAGTCTATAGACAACATTTAGGCTTGATCAGTAGACTATAGGGCTGATAAAACATTTGCTCACAAAAGTAGCTCAATTCCACCTTTTCTGTGCCAGTTTCTGGAATTATAAAGAGTACAGGAACCTTCACAGAGGGATCTTAAAAAAGAGAAAGGATTGTTCCAATGAATTCTATATTATCTGATTGAACAGTAACAGTCAGGTTTCCAATGTCACAACTCTTTAAAAGGAGAAATAAAAAGAACCTTCATGTATTAAGATTCTGGCACCGTTATAGCGGGTAGCATAATAGAGGTTCTGAAAATGATCATTTAATTGTAGGCAGTTTGCAATTTTGCAACCGTCTTGTTTAAAACAATTTTATTTGTGTGTTTGTTTTGTGTATTTATTTTTTTTTAGAAATAAATACTAGAAATGATGTTGTTACATTTAAAAATAAGATATATTTATAGTTATTTGTATTTCTCAAAAGAGTTGAACATTTAGGCCTAATAAAGGAAGTTAACAACATAAGTTTAGAAAATTATATTATTTGCTTGTATTCCCACCATGCTATAGAAAATGTAAAGCTGACATCCGTTGCTTAGTTCCCAAGATTCTGGAAACTGCTTTGTTTATCTGCCATGCTGGGAGTGTCTTGTGGTGCCATTCCGCTATTAAGTTTTGGGCAGTATTTGGAATTTCGGTTGTGATTGTGAAAAAAATTCACCATTGTATGTCATTAATGCTGCATGGAAAATTGCAAAAAGTAACTTTCGGATTATCATTTTGCAACTGGACACTGCAGTATATATTTTTCACCTTATCTCTGTGTTTAAAACACCAAAGAAATCAGGTGTGAGCGGAGATGGCCGAGAAAGGCGCCTGATAGCAAAATCTATTAATAATGTCGATCAAATTAGAACCCACTGCCTGTCACTCAATAAAATAATCCATATTGTTTTGTTTTTTTGAAATTTTTTGATTTTGTTTGGTTTAATAATTAACATTACCTTTCTTGAGTATGACTGGCAGAATTGGCAGAACTTGAACAGGGACATTAAAATGCTTAAAGGGGTCAATATGATGCAATTTCAAGTTTTCCTTTCTCTTTGGAGTGTTACAAGCTGTTTGTGTAGATAAGATCTCTAAAGTTGCAAAGACTAAATTCTCAAACCAAGAGATATTCTTTTTAAAAAGTAAGACTCGTCCAAGCCCTCCTAAAATGCCTCATTTAAACATGACCCTACATTGTCTACGTCACTGTTTGGGAATAGCATAGCACCGTCCAAATGTTTCATGCAAAGAAAGAAGGCGTAACCTTGATTCTCGATGTAGTATTGTTGCCGCCGCCGCCATGTTGTGGAGAAGCTGTGTTTTGTTGCAAAAGCGAAACTACTTTGTTTGACCTTCCAAAAGATAACACGACTAGAAATCAGTGGTTAAGTTGTATTTACAACACTGTTCCAGAACAGTTCAACCCAAATATTCAGATGTGTGCAGCACATTTTACGGAGGACTATTTCCTGAACCTGGGAGAGTAGCATACAATGCTGGCTGTGCACAAAGTCTGTTTCTAGTGTGGGCGACTTCCAACTTTATAAAGGACCTTTATAAAAGGTCTTCTGGCTCACAGCCTGTAAGTATGTTTTCATATTTAAAGGGATTTGCCACTGATGATTCAAATGCGAGGGGGGGGGGGGGGGGGGGGGGGGGGGGGGGGGGGGGGGGGGGGGAGTTTTGAGCAGGTGTAGATTAGCACTTGTTGTTTGTCGTTTCTCCGATTACAAATGCAGACATGGTTTTATGTCTACCGCGGCGTGATACACAACATAACCGCGTAGGAAAGACAGTATAAGAATCATTATAATCAGTAATTATGTCATTACTGGATGCAACAAATGCCTCGTTTGTAATGGGTTTTATTTGTTTTGTCTCGTGGGTGTCGGGAGGCGACATCACAGTATGGTAAGGGGCATAATATTTCCGTCACACGCTTGAGGTATTGACCAATCACACACATTGGATAGCTTGCCAATCAAGCGTAACCTTACTTTTCAGAAAGATGAGCTTTGAAAAAATCAATGTGTTTCAGAAAGGCGAGGGGCATAGAGGAGAAACAATAATGTACAGTATGTGGAAAATAAAGTGTTTTTGAACCTTAAACAGCATAAAGACATTGCATTACACCAAATACAAAACACAATGTTCAATATAACACCATCATATGACCCCTTTAACACAAGTAACCCTTAATGTAGCTTATACTACGGGGCCGTTGAATGCTCGAATCTGTTTGGCTGATGAACGTTCTTGGTGTGCAATTATTTTCAGGGAAGCGCGCATAAGCAAACGTAGTTCAAGGCAGCTCTCTTGACCTCATTACAGTTCCATATCACTTGCGCACAGTTAACTGTAATAATGGAAATTAGCATACAGTACCTATACAACACACAGGACTAACAAAAAACAACAACATGACAGACGATTTTCCGAAAGTAAATACACATGACATTTCTCACTAGCGAGGTAATAACAAGCGCTGTTTAGAGATGCTGCTGCAGGAACACTGTTGAGGGGCGCTTACAGAGATAGCCTAATTCACACAAGCTCTCTCTCTCTTTCTTTCTCTTTCTCTGTGTGTCTCTGTCTCTCTTGCTCTCTTTTTAATAACTTCATTAATAACTACATTAGAATGCTATCAACGGCTCAAGCCTCCATCATCAGCTTTAAAAATCCTACTCACAATAGCGATTTAAAGGGATAGTTCACCCAAAAATCAAAATTATGTCATTAATGACTCACACCACGTATATGGATTCCAAACCGATGAGACCTCCATTTCATCTTGAACACAGTATAAGATATTTTTGAATTTGAATCCGAGGAAACTTGCAATCCCTCCATTGAGAATGTGTAATACACGGTATACTGTCCACATCCAGAAAAGGTAATAAAAGCATCTTCAAAGAAGTAGTCCATGTATGACATCAGAGGGTCCGTTAAATTTTTTGAAGCATCGAAGAAATACATTTTGGTCAAAAATCTCTAAAAAGCTTCTGACTTTGCTCAGCATTGACTTCTCTCCGGAGTCTGTTATGAAGCGCATTACTGCTTTTACATCCAGTTGTGAGCGAAATCTTTCGATATGGCGGATCTTCTTGAACCAGTTCACCAAATCAGAACTTCGGAATCGTTTGCCCAGAAGCGGATTGAAATCAACAATAAGCATTAATCCACAAATGATGACTTAAGCTATTAACTTTTTTAACATGGCTGACACTCCCTCTGAGTTCAAATAAACCAATATCCCGGAGTAATTCATTTACTCAAACAGTACACTGACTGAACCGAGCCAGATAACGAACGAAACATTGACTCGTTCTCGAGTCAAGAACCGGTTGCATCGGTTGTGTCAACTGATTATGCACAGTTTATGAGCAGCCAATTATTGTCATTGCTGATATAATGTTCACATGCTGTTATTTTCAGCGCTCTTTATTATTCATCTACACTCCTCACACTCCCCATACACTCTTTCACACTAACAAGTGCATAATTTATTTGTATGTGGTGCAAAACTCATCTGTTGAGTATGTGTGGTGGTAGGTGTGCTCTGCTATTTTAAGGGGTCTCCACCGGTTAATATGACAGCTCTGCTGAGTTCATGAGAGACAGTTGGACCCCAACATGATGCAATCTCAGCCACATTCCACGTCTGCTGTTCCTTTACTTTCTTTTTTATTTATTCCACTTACAGATGTCTCTTCTATCTTTGTTTCTCACTCCCATCATCCTCTCTGATTCCACGTTCATTTTTCATCGCTCTATCTGTACATAAATATATATGAAATATAAATATATAATACATAGATATATAATTTATCTGTATATAAATCACAATATAAATATAATTAATATTAAGGTATTAGACATATTTAAATGCTAGAAGGGTCACAGACACTGCAACGGTTGGTCTTCTCATGATCCAAATGAAGAAATTCACAAATTCAGTCAGAGTTGACCAAACTTTAACTTTAAAATGCAGTGAAAATGGAACAGAAGGTGTAGTGTGAGCGTCCTATAAAAAATGTTTGTACTGTAAGATGTGATGATAAAAATAATTTAAATGAATTATGTACTCATGAAAACCACAGTAAGTCTAATATCTTCTTAATGTATCTATCTTTTTTTTAAGAATGTTTATGGGTTTTCCTATTTTTACATTAATTCAAGACAAAGAAGAAAAGAAGTAGGTTGTGACAAAAACCACAAAATTGTCAGGGAATTTAAGAAAAAATATAAAATAGTTTTAGGATCAGGATGATGTGGCAAATAAAAAACAGGACAATAAACGATAGGGAAAGCTATATATATAATGTATAAAACATTTTACAATAGAACAATTGTTGATACAGAACGCATGGGTGACTGCAGGGATTTCATGTGAGGCTACACCTGGAATACAGAACATTTATTTGTTTATTTATTTATTTATTTATTTTAGACGATTTAGCTTAATAGTGCAGAGGATTTTTTTGTGTCAATTTGTACCCCATTAATTTCAGAGCCAGGGTTATGTAATTCAGGGGAGAGAGAGCAGTCCAAACAAATGCAGATGCTTGTTTGGCCAGTTCTACTGAAAAGAGAGAACTTGACTCAAAGAATGATTAAATCATGAATGATTGGCATTTGCTGCCTCAGTCCAACTTCTAAATAACTGCTGAAAATTTCATGGAAAATGTTTCTCAGGTCAATCAAAGTGCTCTGGTATGCCACAGTGCATATAATACATACAGCTGCAGGTGCTACTGATACAAAGTGCAGTTCATTGAAGTAGATTCAGGTAGAATTAAATGTCTCCCTGGTCATTTCTATTTTTCAGGTCATCATTGGCCGTTACCCTCATTGCCCTTAAACAGGGCAACAGCTTGCTGACCCTTTTCCACGTGTATTTCACTTCCAATCCCACTTGCGACAGACCAGGTATGTTACTTTGTCTTTCTCTATTTCTTTGGAATCCTATTAGGACTGTTTTTTCTGCTGTATGCTCTTGTTTTTGATGTGTGTTTTGTATGTACGGTAAATGCATGTCTGTGTACCTTTGCTTTGTGTGTGTTTAAGTTTTATGTTTTGTGTCCTTAGCCACCCTAAGGAAATACTGCATGTGATGAATGACCACGTGCACAGCTCTTAACAGAACGATTATCTCAATTTTCTTTAAATCTCAAAAACTGCAATCAGCAAAAATCTCTCTATTTGAGACTGTCCAACCTTTAAAGTAAAAAGCGATAATATAATGTAGTAAGAAATATGGCTCATCATGAAGGATTGTACCAATAATACTGTCCGAAACATTTCAGATTTTTCCAGCATGCTCATCTCTGAATCCCTAACTTTGGCAGATTTCACATTCATTAAATTGAAAAGAGAATGTCTGCATTGAAAGTTTGGGGGCCAAATTTGAAGGTCATCAGTAAATGTCAGTGAGTGCTAGTTTTAGTGCCTTAAAACCTGCCATACTTATTGTTATGAATTATTAGAAAGACATCAAATTAAATTAGACATATTCCATGGACAGACAGTAACAGTTCTGTCAATGAGACTAGCACTGCTCACATGTAGAGCTGAACTCCTAAGAGCAAGACTTTAAGGAGCCAATCAGATGTCCCTCAGCCTACAGTACCAAAAGTGCTGCTGAGATTAGAAGTGAGCCGCATGGGACATCCTCTGCCAATAGAGAGATACCAAATACAATAAATGATTAGATCAGTCTCTCTTTCATTGAGCTGATGGCTGGGAAACTCATCAAAACTTTTAAGAAATACTTTAAGAAACCATTGTATAGATTTTTTGTAAAATAAATTAAATATATAAGTTCCAGTCATGAGAACTCCTAGATTGCACAGGCTGATGGGTTATTAAAGGTAACTGATGATATTCTGAGTTAACCCTTTACATGCATTGAGTTTAAAAATATTCAAGCTGAGACTCCTCGTGAGTTCTTATTCAGAAGCTGACCGTTAATTTAGAAATTATGCCATGCCAACTGTTTCCATAGCGTAGCGTCATGCTTGTCATGTGACACAAAGAAGCCAAAATAGATCTGTATGACACATGGATCGCTTTTATTTCGCTTTCCCTGTTTTATTCAAAATATTCACAAACAATACTTACTATATTATAGGTATATCTGATATGCCGATTCTGAAATATGTACAGGAAATAAATATATTTGGTAAATTTAAACACTTTTATATGTTTAGGTGTTAGTTAATCTATACTCCATTGATAAATACCTTCATGTAGATTAAAGCTAAAATCAGAGCTGTAGTATTACAGCAGGAAAATTCATCATTTCCTCGAGGCCACGTTAAAGTAGGTCTCTGCTAAACTGCAGGAGGAAGAACAGGAAGTAAACTTATAATAGTTACCTAGCACAATCTGTATGATGTCAATGAAAGCATTAGTCAGATTATATTTGTAAAAGTCATTATTGCCTTTCCATAGACATCAAAGCGTGTATTTTACAAACTTCAAATGTATTATTTACTGAGTACTTATGTGTTTTTTAAATATCCAGAAAACCTAAAATAAGCATTATATAAAGATTTAGAAAGCTTTTGATATTGTGATGATAATATGTCCAGGCGCTCAGCCCGTCTGATCCTGATCTAGCTCAGCCAGTAAGCGTGTGGATTTAAAGTCAGCAGTTGATGTGGCGTGACACACTGAAAGTCCCTAATCACACGGTGTGATGGTAGCTTCAGGGGCCAGCCAGGAACAAATCACACACGGTGTGAATAAATGCCTTGCTAAAAGGTTAAACAACAGCACAAGCTGGTGGTTAATGCTCCTTATGCAGCCATTGTAAACTACTACCCCTTAAGATTTGTTAGCTAGCTGCTTATTCACTTAAGGTTCCATTCACCACTCCACCCTCCACTGCTCACTATATAGAGCTGTTATGGGGTTTATTTTATATACTATTTGCCCAGCAATTATGTCTTAAATACTCCATGAGCACGAGTCACGCCATATGCATTATTTGTAGCATGTTCCTTATACTTGCTTGCAGCAGCAGTACCAGTAATCTACAGCTATACCAAATAATCAACAGCAGCAGCAATTGCAGCAGCATGGCCAGATCTATTCCAGGCTCCAAGTACATTAACATTGTCATATCCATCGCCATGCTAAAATCTTCAGAGTGTTTGTCATGATTGAATCCTCATTATTGTAATACAATCTGCCCACAATAGTTTTTTAATTGAATCCAGATTTTTTTTGTTAATTTTTTGTATAGGCTTATATTGCCAGACTTACAATTGTATTTTACAAATAAAAGCAGGCTACTTCACTTAATTTAAAAGATTATTTCACCCCAAAATTTAAATTGAATTCTGACTGAATGTTTTGAAAGCCAGACATAACCAGATTAAGCTTGAGAACCAGATGAGTCCATATCATTCAATCCAGTTTTGTAGAACTGGATCAACCAATGTATTACAATTATCTGATTAAAAATAATGGCTCTTTCACACTATTTCTCTCATTACTTCTCATCTCTCATTAATGCGCTTATGGTACTGTTCCTCACAGAAAGTTATCATAATGTTTTTTAGAAAACTTAAAATATCAACCCAGGCTCATTGGAAAATGTGCCATTGGTGACATTTCTGCAAAATGCTACTGCATTGCTTCTTGTGTGTTTTCAGCTGCTTGAAATATGAGTGGTGCTTAAAATGCTTTCAGTATATTTAGTTATTGTATATTTTAGCAGTTAAGAAATGACCCTAGGCACTAAACAGTTAATGCTATATCAGTAAACCCTTGCCCTAAACCCCTAAATATACTGTTACCAAAAAGTGAAGCATGAAAGAGAAAAACACACACTTTTTGAAGCAACCGTACCATTCTAGCTATATATAAATCTTTAAAGCTCTTTTTAATATCATGACTTGTTTTCACACAGTGCCTAAAATGCTTCACACTTCCCTTAAGTGCAGTGCTGTACCAAGGTGAGCTACTGAAGCAAGTTTTCTTACTCATAATCAGAAAAATTATACATATGGAGGCTGGCTATGTAATTAGGAACTTTAAGAATGTATCAGTTTACAAATCATAAATGGTAAGTCTTTAAGTGCTTATAATATTGTGCAAGGGAGATGTACAAGAAATGAATCTTTCAGATAAATAATTTTTGTCAGATTCACTAATATTAGGTGCATTCAGCTTTGGCAATAATAGATATTATATGTCGGTTAAGCTCATGTCTGCACACAGACATTTGTAGCATGCAACCAAACAGTACTTCTTTCAAAGTAATTGTACACAAATATGTCTTTGCAAGTAGTAACACATCCAACCTGCACTTTAACACATCTACCATACATACTCTGAAAACACAAGATAAACGCTTGTCTGATTGACAGTCCCTATATATAAACCCTGTCACATGATTCTCACCTCTGCATGCCACCAGAGATAAAGTCTAAAAGGATTCAGTTGTTTTCTCGCTGGTCCACTCAGGTAGAGAGTGTGTTTTTCTATCTCTTTAGGTGCTTTTGTTGAGTCCAACATTTCAAATATGGCTTTCCAATGGTACAGCAAAGAGGTGACTGAAAGTCCATCCAAGTCTTTAGAGAGCCACAAACTGCAGCTGCAGAGAAGTGAAAATGCAGCTGCATTGGGGGCAATCAGCTACTGTCTGGACTGGCTTTGTGTGTGAGGACATTTCAAACCAAACAAGCAGCTGGACACAGATCAGCTCTTGATTCTAATGTGCATCCACAAGCTGCATGTATGTGGCAATGTTACTGTCCAGACGTGCTGGTTTTAATCTCGTGCAATTACATTCACAACCTGTACACACAAACACAGACATATCTACACTGAGTCTGTAGCACTGTTGCAGAACTCAAGCTGCATCGAAACGCTATGGGAACAAGTATGCCCACGCCGGGCCAGACTTACAAATCCCCTGCATAGTGTGGAAGAGCACAGCTAGGACAAAAGAACAGAGGAGTCAGAGTGGATCGCATATGAGGCCATAGAGACCGACTAACGTTAGGAGTGGGCCAAGCTCTGGTGGCGGCATGCAGAGCGTTGCAGATGTCCTGCATAGATGCACCTGCCAGAAAGGCCATGGAGGCCGCCACACTTCTAGTCAAGTGAGCCTTGAGCCCCAAGGGTGAGAGGGAGATCAGAGGACTCATAGGCAATGCAAATGGCATCCACTATCTATTGGCTGAGGGTCTGTTTAGTAGCAGGAAGCACTCTCTTGGAGGGACCATAACACACTAGCAGTTGGTCCGCCATTCTCCACCGGAAAATTCTGTGCTCGCACTGGACACATACAGTTAAGCTTCTGCTGGTCGGGCTCCCAAAGGGTGGAGGACAGAAGGCCTGGAGTACAACAGGCTGTGGCATAGGGGAAGGAACTTTAGGTAAAATGCCCCACTCACGGGGTAGAGAAACACTTTGGCCAGACCAGGCGCCAATGTCTGAGTAGAAAGGGGGCAGAGTGGGAGGGGCTCAAAGAAAAAAAAAAATGAACTATGTGTTGCCCCTGCTTGATAGGGGAGGTCCCTCCTGACCAGGGAATCTTTAAGGAGAGTCAGTTTAGTAGGGGACACCCAGGTCTGAGAACTATACTCGGCCTGGTGGGAATGAGACTACTAGCAGTAGGGGGCGACCCCATCCCGCTGCATTCTTTCCAGAACTCCTGGCGATTGGGGGGAAAGGTGTATAGATGAAGCCTCGGCCAGGTCTGTACCACGGCATCCAGCCTGAGTGGAGCTAGGATAGGCCAGGGGAGAGAACCAGAGGGGATACAGTCGATGCCTGCTGAGTCACAAACAGAATCTACTTGGCCGCTTCAAAACTCTCTCCATATCACAGTTCACCACCTCGGGTGTCACCTTTCATTCCTCGGGCCTTGGCCCCCTGCCTTGACTCACGGTGTCTGCTCCCATATAAAGGTACCCAGGGATGAGAACTGCTCTCAGCAAGAGGAGTTTCCCCTGGGACCACCTAAGGATTTAGTCGCCAGCCTCGTAAAGGGGGGCACCTAGCGCAGACCTCCCCCTGGTGATTAATGTAAGAGACCACTGCTGTGTGTTGCTTGTCTTGCTTTTCCAACACATGGTATTTATCTCATAGGTCTAGGGGGAGAAAGTGTTTTAATGCTCAGAAACATGGCCACAGCATCTCCAGGCAGTTGATGTGCCACACATGGCTAGTGTTATACAGCCACATGGAGCTCCCAGCACCAGGCCCCCTGAGAAAAGAACAACCAAGGTTTCCTCCACATGTCCTACAAGGCAAGAAGGCGTAAGCCACGCTGACATTGAGTGTCTGCGGAGTGGGTTTCCTCGGGAGAGACCCCCTTGGTCTTATAGCGCCTTTTAGATCGATCATCACAAACCAGTACTTGGACTGCTGATCTGAGACACACCTACTTGCTTGATAGTGAGCATCCTGAACTTCAGTTGTGGTTCAACTGATGCAGATCTAAAATAGGACGCAATCATCCATCCTTCTTTTTGGAACGATGAAGTACCAGATGTAGAACCCAAATCTCTGTTGAGAGGGAGGGACCACCTTGATGGCCTCCTTCCTCCAGAGAGAGTGCTTGCTCCCCTTGTTCTATACCAGAGCCTGCTCGGGCCCACCAGAGTGGGGAATGACCCCGCTGAAACGAGGCGGAAGAGAACCAAACTGAATGCGGTAGACTGTTTCTACAGTGTGCAGGACCCATTGAGATATGTTTGGCAGAAGTTTCCATGCTGCCAGATAGTCTACTAAGGTAATCAGTCTCTCGGGACTGACCTCTGGTGTAATCAGAGCTACTGGCTCAGAAGTGCCCTGGATCATGGCCCGGTGGGGGGGCGGCTGAGCCGGCTGCTCTAGAGACCTCTAGCCTAGAGGTAGAGGTAGCAAACCTCTTAGTACCCCTTAATACGCTTGGGCGGTGACTGGGAGAAAGCAGCTCACCAGAGCCCGCCAGTAATCTGAAGTAACGTGGCAGCTTGGGTTTGCAGACCAATCTCCTGGGGCACTGGCCGCAGGAGACAGGCACCCGTATGATGTGTCAAGGCACTCTTTCCAAAAGGGGCCTCTCTCTCAAAGTCCTTGAGCAATCCGGGGCATCAGGACTTCTTAGCTGAGCAACTTCCTAGATGTTAGAAAGGAATGAGAGACAGATCAGAGGTTCGCTTGAAATGAGAGACAGATCAGAGGTTCGCTTGAGTTCTGTGATGTCCTCAGACTTAATCTTCCCTACCCCTCATCCAGCCTCTTTCAGCAGGTCGGCGAGGTAAGCCTGCAGCACCATCATGGTGTGCAAGCAAGCGTCAGCCTGACCCGCACCCCCAGCACCCCCTGCCCACCAGTGCTGAGGTGGTCCGCAGAAAGCAGCTTGGAGGGCAATGCTGGAGCCTTCTGGCTGGGGGTGATTGAGGGGGGCTGAAGTCCTCATTGATTGACCCTCTCCATGTCAACCTCCTCGGAGGAAGACAGAGTGAAGCTGCCGAGCCCTCTCCCGGAGGGGAAGAAGTGGGCTTCCCATTCCAGAGAGCTGGCGCTGGATCTGGTGGGTGAGGAAGAAGAAAGGGACCCGCCCCAAGAAGACAACGCACAGACTGTGTGTATCCCCACCCATAATGTAAGCGTCGGCAGGGAGGAACGCACAGCCTGAAATGCTGCTCTCAGTCCATGTGTTTTTGTCTTATGCAGCTCGACTTTTGCCATGAATATAGTGAGGGACAGACAACACTTAAATAAGACTCCACAAATGAATAGTGGACTGACACACAGAGCACTTGCTGAATGACAGAAAGCCGTCAGCTGTATCCAACCCACATGCTTTTAAGCTTCCTGGTCTCTACCGCCACACTGCCCGCGATAACTCCGGCCATCCATCCATTGGACTGATTATTATTACATGATTCAGAGCGTAGTCAACGCTGAAGGCATTCCCATAGCGCTTGACCTTCGAGCTCGAAGTTCCTGATGGGGAACTGCCTGGTTACTGACTTTATCACATATTCTTTCATATGCAGTATTGATAAATAAGCAAAGCAATAAGACAGAAGTGGATGTGTTACAGTGGTTTTAATCATTGTTAAAAGGATGGTCCATTAAAAAAATAAGAAATCATTTTATCACCTTTATGTCATTTCCAAACTTGTATTGTTTTCTTCCTTCTGTGGAACACTCTAAAGAAGATATTTTTAAGAACACTGAGAACCAAACAACATTGACTTCCAAAAAAAAAAATGTTCCACAGAAGTAAAGAAAGTCAAACTGTTTTGAAATAGCATGATGTGGTGAGTAAATATTGACAATATTTTATTTTGGGGTTAATTATTTTATGTTGCAGAATAAAACGTGACAGTATATTGAGAAAAAACACTGACCTCAGGATTACAGAAACTGAAGTGCTAAAATGATAACTTGTTTCTGTGTTTTGACCCACAAAATATATCCTCCCAGCAGCTCTCAATCCACCCTGGCAATCGACATGTACTATAGATCTTGTGGTTGTTTTAATGTTGTACTAATGTTAACTGTGTTGAAGTTCCTACAAGCCATGGGTTCCCTCTGGAATTTTCTAATGGGTTTTTAGAATGGCAATTTTCAATTTATGAGTAAAAATTTATGAGTCTGTGGAGTGTGGACACCATTACTTTGAAAATACATTCCCGTTTTTATTCATAAATCAAAAACACCTAGGGAACCCACAGTGAATTAGCTAAATTTGCCTACAAATTGACATTATCATAACTGAACAGTTGCATTCTGATGATGTGCTAAATGTGTATGTTTACGCTTGTTTTAGAGGGCCCTGAATGTGATTCTGGTGTTCCAACACTGAAGAAGGTCAGCGGTTTGTATGAAAGTAGGGTTGGCTGTGCCTCTCTTTGGGTCTATCTCAATGCTCAGGGCCTTGGTAGCAGAGGAGGGCAAGATCTCTCCAGACCTGGTAAGATCTGATGTCTGTCATTTCATTTTGTCTCTCTCTCTCCCTCTCTATGGCATATTTTCCTATTCCTAAACGTAATTGTGTGCAATACACACTCACTCCTTTATTGTAGTGTAGTGCACACGCACACCTTACATAGTCTTGCAAAAGAAGAATACTTCTTGCATACATCTTCCAGGCTCACAGATAGTAATAGCGAACAAATGCTGTATTCATACTCCATTAAACTGCCTTTTCTGAATACACGCCATCTGTTGGTTAATGGAAACTTCCCAGACTTACTCAACCAGGGCTCAAGGTGTTATTGTGCTGCAAGATACACATTTTTAATGCCACTGCTATAATCCTTACAACATTTATTAATTTACATATTCACTCTATGAAACCTGGTGCACATTGAGTTTGGCTTTTGTTGGTTTCAACATTTCATATGTTATGGCTTTTTGGTAACACTTTAGAATAGGGAACACTTATTCAATAACAACTACTACTCCCCCAATAAATTCCTAATTTGCTGCTTATTAATAATTAGTAAGGTAGATTTTAAAATTATATATATTGTATATGATTAGGAATGTAGAATATAGTCATGTAGAATAAGGCATTAATATATGCTTAATTAGTACTAATAAATGGCTAATATTCTAGTAATATGCATGCTAATAAGCAACTAGTTAAGAGACCAGTAGATTAAAGAGTTAGTTCACCCAAACACTTCTGTTCAAATTCAGAATGCAAATTTCATTGATTGTCACACACATTAAGCATGCACATTTGAGTTTATGTTTACTATATTCGGGTTGTAGAACAAGAACTTGTGGGTTTGGAACAAGGGTGAATAAATGCCAAAAAAATCTTCTTTTTTGGTGAAAAAAAAAATAAAAAAGTCATAATATGATGCTAAAAAGAACATTATTTTGTGTATTTGGTGTAATGAAATGTGTTTATGCGGTTTAAGGTTTAAAAAACACGTCATTTTCCACTCCACATACTGTACATTATTGTTTTCTCCTCTATGCCCCGCCTTTCTGAAACGCTTGTGATTTTTACAAAGCTCATCAGTCTGAAAAGTTTAGGTGTGCTGTGACTGGCCAGCTATCCAGTGGGCGCTTTGATTGGTCGAAAACCTCAAGGCGTGTGAGCTAAAATGTTACGCCCCTTACCATACTGTGATGCCGCCTCCCGCATGACCCGAGACAAAAAACATTAAAACCCATTAAAAACGAGCCATTTGTTGCATCCAGTGGGGACATAATTACGAATTATAATGACTTATACCAGAGATGTTCACAAGTCTTTAAGTTGGAGTCCGAGTCAAGTCTGAAGTCTTTAACCTGGAGTCCGAGTCAAGTCTGAAGTCTTTGTCGCTGGAGTCTGAGTCAAGTCTCGAGTCTTTGGTCACGAGTCCGAGTCGAGTCTCAAGTCATTAAATGAAACTCGCTAAAAAAAGAAGATATTTTTAAGAACTTTTGAATATCAGTTAGGCTATATAAGGATTTAAGCAGGACTCCAGTTGCTTTTAAATATTCATGAGTCCTTTTCTCGAGTCATGTCTGGAGTCATTTCAGGTCGAGTCTAAAGCCAAGTCTGAAGTCTATAAAAATGCGACTCGAGTCCGAGTCACTAACTCGAGTGCCCATCTCTGACTTATACTGTCTTTTTATGCATTGTGATGCATCACGCCATGTAAACATAAAACCATGTCTGCATTTGTGATCGGAGAAATGACAAACAACAAGCACTACTCTCTACATTGCTCAAAACTTGTGTTTGAATCATCAGTGGCAAATTCTTTAAATATGAAAATGTACTTACAGGCTGTGAGTCAGAACAGCCGGCATTGTAATCTTCTCTCCCAGGATCAGGAAACAGTCCTTCATAAAATGTGCTGCACACACTCAAATATTTAGGTTCAACTAGCCTGGAACAGTGTTGTAAAATACAACATAACCATTGATTTCTAGTTGTGTCTGCTTCTGGGAGGCCAAACAAAGTATTTTAAACTTTTGCAATGTAGGAAACACTGGCGTCTTCACAACATGGCAGCTGCGGTGGAAGCAACCATAAAGTTATGCCTTCTTTCTTTGCGTGAACATTTGGGCAGTGTTATGCAAATCTTCCCACATTGTGACATAGACATGTGGGGGTGTGTTTAAACGAGGCATTTTAGGAGGGCTTAACATTTATAAAGAATATCTCTGGGTTTGGGACTTTGGTCTTTGCAACTTTTGGGATCTTATCTATTCACGAACAGCTTGTAACACTCCCTATACTAAAGTGTTACCCTTTTATTTATTTTTGTACTTTTTAGTCTACTAATAATTGTATAAGAAAAAAATATTTAGATTTCATTTAGACCTCCTTTACTAATATTTTACACAGTAATGTGTTGATCTCTTCAGCTCTGTCAGTAATAGGCCACTGTGGAGAGGCTTACAGGATGCCATGTCTGTTTCAAAGCTGCACAAAACAATATGAGAGTGCAAAACAGCAGCACAGGGACACAACCTTCCGCAGGGAGGAAGGAACAGGGATTATTTGATCGACCCTCTTAGCCGTTCTATAGAGAGATTTCAAGACTTATTTTATTATGATGGGTTCATGCAACAGATTTTTATTAAGCCTGTGTAACCGAGCTTAGATCGGTATTACTTAGCAAATTGTAAAAAATTTGCCTTGTATTAGCAGCGGGATCTTGTGGCACTGATTACTAATGTAGATGGGGTCTCGCCCCCATTTATGGTGGGAAGGTGATATTGAGGGTGAGTGTGTTAGAGTATGTGCATGGCTTGTTCAGAATAGCATACTTCCACAACTAAACCTCACTTTACCTCATTAGATACTACAGATTGTGCCGCATAACCGAACTGAACCGCTATACTGTATCCTAAAATGGCATGCATATACATTTTTTGTATATGATTTGTAATATATATAATATAGCCCATGGGGTCAAGTGTACACTTGTACATAATATGTGTGTGGTAAAGAACAAAAAACGTGATGTGAACTCGTTTAATGGAGAGAGGTGAGTGAAAAACAGAAAACAATAGAAATAGATCTAGCCGCTGAGGCCTAATAGTTGGTCTTGCTGACATTTTGAGCTAAAATCCCCTTATCTGTGATTTGGTGATGGTGAAGCTTTGTGATGATGAGCTTTTTGGAAATGGGCTTGAGAAGAAACCTGAATCTTCTTTGTTTACTAGGGCCCAAGTTTTCTTGTTCATTTAAATAATGTTCAAAATTCAACATTTCTCTTTCTCTCGTAGGTGAATTTTGACAGAGATGAATCAAAATGGGTTCAATACAGCGCCTCTTTTCTCTGATGAAGATGATAGGACGAGTATCTCAAGAGTGATGTCATCTACGCCTTTCCAGGCTCCACGCACCTCTTCACAAGAGGAGGCTCCCATGCGATGTCTCAGGTAACCATAGGGAAAAACGGAAACATAATGGAAATTGCTTAAGGTTTCTAGCAACTTTAGCTACCTAACTGGATATTGACCAGGTGGATGTTTAGCGATTTCAGATGTATGCCCTAACTTCGTCGCACGTCTCACAATTGCACACATTTATAACTTTTTGTGTGCAATTTTATCCTGGCCATAGACTTTCGAATTTTCAGACACGAGGAGGAAACCACCACCTTATGTGTTTCATGTGTTATTTAGAGGTTGGGACTACCCTTTTTTACACCCACCTTTCTTGTCAAACTGATCAATGTTGGGACCTCCTTGATCTTAATCTCAGAAGTTAGGCCTACAATACATTCGGCCAATCAGATTGAGAGCATTTTTGTTGTGTCACTGACGGACAGGAAGTAAACACCTTTCCCAGAAAAAAAAAGTTGCACCTGAATATAAGATCACAAAGTGTTGTTAGGGCGAAAAGCATAATATAAGTCATATTTTTATGGTTATACCTGGAAATAATGTAAAATACCAGAAATTAACATTATAAACAATACAAACATGCATTTTAGTTTCCTCTCAACCTCCACAAAAAAATCCTTCTATTGAACCCTATTCCGACAAGAACAATGGACAAATAACAGAAGTATGAAAGTAACACTTATTAGTATTCATTATATATTATATAAACTCCAAGTGCTTTTCCCACAAATTCATCACAATCGATCAACATCATCACACTCAGTGAGCCCAACATTTCCACTGCATTTCAGTTTTTCTTCCAATTATCTGTTACAAACAATCGGTTTTAAAATGAGAGCTATGCAACTTGTTCTGTTTCATCGACTGCACTTTAAGTGTTCATGATGAGTGGGCTTGTAATGTCGACATTAGCAAAAGATTTTTTTTTCTATGTTACTGTGCTTGATGTTAATTGCCTTATAACAAGTCTACAGCATGTTCCAGCTTATTAAAAAGAAATATAACTTATACATCCATAGAACATTTTTTCATCAAGTGTCAAGTATTTCTTGACACTTTTTTGCTGTTTACCAAAGCAAGGGCTATTACAAGACAGATGTGATTTCTTTGGACACCTGTTTCAGTGGTTATCGTCAGGTAGTAGGGACACTGCATGTGTGGTATTTAAAAAAATAGTTGCTTAAATGCAATTTTAAGAAAGATGCAGGCATAAAAGTTCAATGTAAATAGCATTATAGAGAGAAATTTACCACAGAATATTTCAAGTGCACAGTGACTTCTCTCCAGTCCAGATGATGTATTTTAAGTGATAGAATGCAGCATGACTTCTTCCCTATAAATGAGCTAACATTATTTTTTTCTCCCCGGGTATGCTTTTGCGTTGTATATTTTAAGTTCACTGAGAGATCTAAAGAAATCTTTCACCTTGAAGATTAAGACGCTCTGTTGAATTACAGATAAAACTGTGTTTACAAGTCTTCAGATAGTGTGGTTGTTTATTATTGCCGACAGGTGGATGATTGAAGATTGATAACAATGCAAATTATGCTTATAGAAGTGTCAAGAAGAATGGAGGTTGTCAAAAATGGAGGACGAAAAAAATTGACTCTCAATATGGCTGCCCCCTTGAGGAAGAAAACAACTTTTTTAGCTACTGATGTTACAATCCCTTGTGAAAAACAAAGCACACTTAGCAAAGTTTTAAAAACAGTAGATTTTACAAAAATAATATACTTTAAAGGAAAATACTTCATGCAAACCTTTAATGTAAATTTTTCAAACACTTAATTGCGTGTTAATTGCAATGAAATGTATTGTAAATGAAAATATTAGAGTATCAAGGTTATATTAAAGGGGCGGTATGTAATTTTCACAAAAAAACACCATAATACATATTCACATACTGTTCACATGTTTGTTTCAAGAAAAACAATGCTTACATCCAGTACTACTCCCGTTATTTGCAAAGTGCATTTCCGTGTCAGAAAGTCTTTTTTTGTTTTGGTCTGTGTGATTCCACCCACCCAACTTGCAGTTTACCCAATAATATAAACAGCTTGGGTCTGCCCAGTTTTGCAGAAAACACGCATACTGCAGCCCATGGAAGTGAGCAAAGGAACTGTTCGCAGATTTCAACCCAATCTAAAAAGCCTCAGCATCCCATCTAAAAAGCTCTGTGACCACAAGCATACTAAACCTTCGGATAAATCAACTCTCATCAGTTTACAGTGTAAGGTTTGTCGCCCTCCATGTCACTTGCGCTGTTTGGGGTTGCATGCCCTCAGGTATCTGACATCCTGTTCGAACATTTAGTCTGAGGAAGATGGGGCGGGAGAATCGATATTTTGAATTTAGACAGCAGTATATTTCAATCATGCTATCATTATTATAGACTGGCACCTTTAATTTGCAGTTAGCTGACTTTAGAGTTTAATTTGTATATTTGTATATTGCACATTTGTAATGATTATATCTACTATTAAGTACATTTAAAAGGTCCTCCGTCTAGTCAGTAATTTTATCTCTTAAACTGATCTTTGATCATATTAAACTTTTTTTTCATATTTAAAAATAATTTCTTTTGTCTAAAATGGCTAAATGTATCTCTGCCCCCTTAGTTCACTGAGTATATGAGGATTTGTGAATATGCAAATTAGTCTATCGATCTACTTATGCCTCCACTCAAGTCCACCAGCACAGACCTGCACTACTTTCACTCAGTTGGTAAAACTAAATGCTATAGTAGACTGCAGAACTCAGCACTGAAAAAAAATAAAAATAAAAAAAAAAAACAATCCTTATATAAACACCTCTGACCGGCCATTGCTTTCAAGAAATGCTAGGATTTTGATTGGCTATATTACTCAACCTTGCAAAAACATGTTGTAAATAGAAACCTTTGACCAGATATGAAAAAGCCTGCCCCACATGTTGATTGGTTAAATATGTGTGATGTTGGAGGGGCCGTTTTCAAACTGCGTTTTTGAGACTGATTTTTGGTACACCGGCAGTTTTAAGGAGAATATTCTAAAAGCTAATAATAAAATCAACAGATAGACATGTAAACAACAGTAAAAACTTGATTTTCACCACAGGAACTTTAAAGTAACACACACTCGAATAACAAACAGTTCAGTTAAAATTATAATCAAGTAGTCTACTTTACATATGCTTTATTATTCCAGCCAATGCATCAGAAAAGTAACTGACAAAAGATTAGTAAAACACACACTACCTGTCAAAAGTTAATAATTGGAATAATTAAGATTTTAATGTTTTTTAAAAGAAGTCTTACATTCACCAAGGCTGCATTTATTTAATCAATAATACAAACAGTAAGGTTTTAAAATATTAATTATTAATAATTATTTTAAATATTAACTATTTAAAATAGCTGTTTCCTATTTAAATAAATGTTAAAATGTAATTTACACATTTATACAAGTTTAATGCAACTCCATTTACTCAACTCCGTGTCACATAATCCTTCAAAACTAATTCTAATAAGCTGTTTTGCTGCTCAAGAAACGTTTCTTATTATTATTAATGTTAAAAAGCATGTGACTGTACATGTACAGCAAATTCATTTACATGGTGAGGTTGTTTACCTTATTATTCCTTGGGTCACATGGTTCTTTCATAACACTTTTACCTTGCACAACTGCTCATCTAGCTGTCAGCAGTTGGCTATGACTATATTTAAACACTTAGCATATTATCCATCTTAATTACATTGCTGATTATACTTATGCAGTCATTGTTAGGTAGCATCAGGGTAACATTGTTTAATGACTCCACACACAGTGAAATAGCATGTACAGCATATGTTTTTAAATGTGGTTACAACTGAAAATACAGAATTAGAAGTGTAATGACAGACTCATGTACTGTATGCTCATATACTCCAAATGTTGCCTTCCCTCTGATTTGGCCTTTTCTACTGCAGTGATTTTTTTTCCCCTTGGACAATTTCTAATCAGATGAGACTGTGTTTGGGTGTCTGCCAAGGTGTTGTTATTGAAAAATGAACTTGTGCTTGTGTTACATTTAGAAATTGATATTCCATCTGATGAAAAATAACAACACTGGGATTACTGCAAAGAAAGACAAATGGATTGACAATTAGAGTGTCCGTCCCTGTTCTTATCTGTATGCGGTGTTCTTTCATTCAAATAAACTTCATTGTGGTGTAATACTCTACTACAAACATGATAACGAATGGATCTATGTGTAAGTTCAATCAAAGTAAATTATTTTAAATGTATTTGGAGTTTTAAGAGGTTTTAGAGCTGGACCTTCAATGCCCAAGCCTATGGTTACAAGTAAAAATGCCCATAAAATAGTGTTAGCAAGTAACCTTGGGCAGAACCAAGGATCAAAAGGATAATCCGTCTTCCTGTATTTTGCTTGGCTGGAGGCCATCTTGAAATAAGCAGTAATTTGTATTGATGTATTGAGGCATGTAAACAGCATTTTCCCTGACCTCATTCCTGACATTTTGCTAAATTCCTATTGCAAAAGATTATTTGTTATTAGGAATTTTCCCTTTTAATCTTCACTCATACTTAGTTTCACTTCTGAATGATTTAAATCTATGGATTATACCATGTTGCTTTATTTTCAAATTGTCATAGGCTCCAGTGAATTGTAGTTACCTTTAGATGGTAATTACAGCTTGTCTATATCACGAAACAACTGCTGCCCAGTTCTGTCTTGGGCCTCATTTCTTTTTACAATGTGCAGTATATTAAGAGTGTTCATCTAGCTGTGAGAAACTTTAAATTTCATTATAAATAACTTTTTGCTGACTTTGCTTGAAGGCATGTTTTATAGGCATATAGCTACTAATGCAGCGAAAGCTTCAGAGACAGTTTTTCATAGACTCTTTGCCTCATTACAAGTGACAGTTACCGATCTGCACTAAAATGTGAGTTGGTGTCTTCTGTCACTCTGCAATTATGTCACAGCTTATAAAAGCACTATTTTAAAATGACTGTATTTTTAACAGCACATTTTTATAAGAACATGTTGAAAACCTCCCTCTCAGATTCAATATATATTACAAATTGGGAAATTGTATGTATAATTAGCAATGCTATGTGATGTGATACCCCTAAAATAAAATTATTAAGTAATCATTTAGTATATGGAAAGAGTAAAACCTGTGATTGAGGTACCTTATTAAGAATCTGTTGGCTACTCCTTTGGCCTTACAATAAAACAATGGCAGAACAGATGTTGTTCCTGTAGTTCAAAGAGCAGAGCATGTTTATAGTAACACCAAGGTAATGGGTCTGATTTCCAGGGAATGCTTGCACTGAAAAAATATAAACCTTGAATGCAATGTAAGTTTCTTTGGAATAAAGCATGCCAGATGCAGGCCAGTTGTTAGTTTTAATGAAATTCAATGCAATGCATAAATAATAATAATAATAATAATAATAATAATAATAATAATAATAAAATACATATAATGTGGTTATAATCCATCTACAAGTTTTCAGTGTATATTAAAATTAAGCAGTTAACAGACAAAACTAATACTAGCATTTTAATAGTCTATAGTAGCTGGAGTATAAATTAATTAGAGGCCCCAGTCTGGGTAGCAGGTATTGTACAATATCTTTGCCCTCTTTTCCAGCACATATACAAAGTGCCCTCCCTTGAGAAGATGTGATTGACAGATGAGGTTAGAGGGTCATCTGTCTCAACAATTCTTACAGTAGATCAGCTTACATCTGGATCTCTCTGAAACTTAAGTTGAAAGAGGTTTGGTGAGGTCATGTGTAACTGAGCAAAAACACACTCCAATTCTCTGATGGTATGTAATGCTCTTTTATATTTCCCTGGTATTTTCTGGATTCTCTAGCCCAGACCAGTGAAGAATTTATTCTGCATGGGCTGCTTTTTTTTACTGCCACTTTAATAAATTACTAGTATCTAATGTTTGACTATTACAGTCGTCATCTTCCTCAGAGTTTTTCTGTCATCGCTGTATCTACTCAGTGTGGTGGAATTAAAGTAATAGTCCAGGTTAAATACAAGTTAAGCTTGTAAGCAAGCCAAAATGAATCAGCATTATGTCACAAGTGCTGTATGATTTACTTGACTAATAATGAGCAAGAAATGTTCCTTTAAAGCCACAGTGGAACACATTACTCTCATACAAAGTAATGTTAAATCTTCTCTCTTTGAAGTTCTCTTTCTAACATCCATTCGGTATCTCACTATGGGAACGCCTCAGACGTTGACCGACTGTGGAAGCACCAATTACACCACGTCTGTCAAACTGACAGACCAATCGCTGCAGTGATCAGGGAGTCCCTCCTCCCTGGTATATAACCTACTCAGCCCCACTGCTGCGTCATCTCGCTTTCTTCCCTGTGAAGATTGTGGAAGCTGTACTCAACTGGCGCATTTTTGGCTTTCTGTTCAACAGCTTACAGACGAAGTCTGCTGGTGACAATGCAAACGCGGTAAATTTTATATCGCTGTGAGCTGGGTATTTTTTTTATGGCGAGTGGGAAAACGTCCGCATCAAGGCAAGTTTTTCTATTTCCGGGAATAAATAGCCTGTTTTCCAATCAAATACGATTTAATTTCGTATTGGATACAGGAAAAGAGGAGTTTATTTTGGAGAACCCTAAAACGTCACGGTGAGAGTTTACCTAATGAAGAGGGTGAAGAGAGTTATGGCTGCGGCTAGAATGGCAGAGATCACTGTGGACAAAAGATGCACCCCCTCACATGTGCTCGTGCAGCCTTTGGATTTCGGCTAAGGATTCACATCCTCTTTGTACACCTTGTTTAGGGGTTAAGCATGCCCAAGCTGCCATATCTAACCCAGATGGCTGCTCTATCTTTTCTGGTTTTCCTATAAAAACTTGTGAAAGGAGACTCAGGGTGGCAATAGCAGGAAACAGGACCCATGCTTCTCCTCTCAGTCTCAACCCAGAGGGGGAGACAGCTAAGCAGACACAAGAGCCTAGTACCTGGGGTGATATTATGGATGTGCAGGCTCCTGATCTGCCTCCCTCTTTGGTGATGCCCCTCGCGTCCACCAAGTAACCGAGTGGGGACCTCCACTCTTCCCCTGCTGTGGAGTTAAACTTAACAAACTGTCCATCGACTGGCCCTCTTAGCAGGTGGGTCAAGGGGCAGAGAGGGATCTCTACGAGATTGCCACCACATCTTGCGCCAGTTAGACAGTTTATTCCAGCTGTCTCTGTATGTATGGAGGAGATGAAGAGACACTGGGACAAGGGTTTTGCACGTCTGGACATTCAGGATATGGGGGAGCTGGAATTAGCTGAACAAACCACCACCACCTCACCCCCGGTGGCTAACCACCTGCATCCAGGACATAGGGCAACATTTTTGTCTGCGGGAGAGCTGTTGGAAGAGATGGGCCATCAGCTGGATGCAGGCTCTCCGAACCCATCCCTTTAGGAGCAGATCTGTGTGATAGCTGATCTAAACCTCTGCACATCACGTGGAGCAGTTCAGAGCTGTGGCAGGAGTATGGGGCTTGCTGTGGTGGGAGAAAGAGTGTTATGGCTCAGTCTCTCAGGCCTTTCTGAAAAGGAAATGTGGATTTTTTGGACGCCCCCGTAGATCCCAAGACACTGTTTGGCTCGACTGTCACAACCATGCACCAGCAGTGTGACTTGAGAAAGAAAGAGGAAGAGGCGTTCAAAACCTGCCTGCCAAGGAAATCAGCAGCTAGACCATACCAGCCTGCTCAGGTGAACTCCATGTCACAGTCTAAAGGGGGCTACACAGATTATCATAGTAATCGCCCTCCACCACCTCAGCATCCGGATAATGTGTCATCACAGCCCAGGTCGGTTCAGGCAAAGGGAAAACAGTCTTACGCTGCGGCCACTGAAAAGCATCGTCCTTCAAACCCTTAAAGGAGTAAAAAAAGACCAGCTACCTAGGATCAGGACTGTTTACCACAGGGGGACAGAGAGCAGCACCTGGGGTTTTCTGCTCCACCCCCCACAGAGTTCAACACTTTTTTTTCCTCTCCCAGGGAAACGAAGAAAGTTGTTCATTGTGAATGGCCCCAGTTCAGAAGTTTTGAGGGCCAGTTCAGAATGGTGCCACGAGAGGAGATCCAGCTAGGGTTTTTTACTCCCGTTACTTTGTGATTCCCAAAAAGGTGAGGGGCTTCCGCTCTATTTTAGATTTGCGGGCCCTGAACAAACCACCTCAGAAAGTACAATTCAAAATGCTCAACTTACAAACTTTATCACAAACAGTGTGTCAAGGAGATTGGTTTACCACAGTAGATCTCAAGGACGCTTATTTCCATATACTGTAGACATATTTCCTGCACACAGGAAATTTTCTCAGGTTTGCTTATCAGGACAGAGACTACGAGTATTTAAGAACTCCGTTTGGTCTGTCTCTTGCACTGAGAACATTCAGCAAATGTGTAGAGGCTGCTCTGACGCCACTGTGTTGAAGCGGGAGTCAGAGTATCAGCTTATCTAGCTGATCTCACAGCAGCAGGCAGAGAGGGATACAATGACTCTAGTTTCACAATTGACGAGCCTGGGGTTCTAAGTGAATCATGAGAAGAGCTGTTTACTATCTGGTTATCTGGGTCTCAGAAAGAATTCTGTGCAATATCGAGCATTCTTGTCAGAGAAACACATCAAGTCAATTCCACAGCTGCATCTCTGTTTTTTCAGAAAGGGAGATTGGTTCCTCTCAGAATGTGTCTGAATTTACTGGGGCTGATAGCCTCTACAGTGGCCATTATTCCCCTTGGGTAGTGTTGCTTTCGTCAACGAAAATTATGACTAAATATCATCGTCAACGAACCTTTATCACGTGACAAAAATGAGACGAGACGCAACGTAAATGCTGGTCATGTGACGATGACTATAATTAAATGTATAATGTAATATTGTTGACGAATAAAAACGAGACTATATGTGGTTTACAAAATGTCTCTTTCATTTTTCGTTGACGAAAACGAGACAAACGAAATGTTATAACGTTATTTCGTCTCGTTTAGTCGCGTTCTTATTATTTTGCAGTATTTCTGGTCCTGCGTCTCACATCAGGGCTGCATCAGGTCACACTGCGCAGACGTGACCGACGTCACTTCCTCGCGGCATTGTTGAGATGACGACAACAAACAAAGTTAAGCAGGATTTATACTTTCGCCTGGCTCCGCTGACTGCGAGCGCACCTTCCCAAATGGACGAGGTTTTTATACTTGTTGCATTCGCCATTGTACTATTCTTTGAAACAACAGGGGAGCGACGAGGAGTAATTGTCCTTTAAAACCGTCGGGAATCACCGGTGAGAAGTCATTTGCCGGTATGGCCAGTACAAGTCTTGTGATGAATGAGTTGATGAATTAATCATTTCTTTATGTACAAACTTAAAACAATATTAAACTATTGGCTGTATTTCGCATCAAACACAAGACAACTTTAGGCAAATAGTGTATAATTAATATCTAAATTAATTCTAATTCTATTTTATACTATAAAAATAAAACGTACTTCAAATAAGAAGCCTTGGACAAACTATGCAAAAAAAATTCCCCTTCACCTTATTGATTTTGAACTTCATATTAAACTGCTTCTGTTCACACAAACAGCAACACAGACGTGCATGTTCAGATAGAATCGCCCTGAACTCGTGCATGTTCAGATAGAATCGCCCTGAACTCGTGCATGTGGCTAGAATCGCCCTGAACTTGTGCATGTTCGGATGTGGAGCTTTGCAGAAAGTTACAAAAAATGCCATGCACTCCGCCACAAGAAATTTGTTTGGGTGCACTCAAAGCGAACTTCCGGCAACACCGCGATGACGTCATATTTTCTGCGCTCACCCAAGCGAACTTGCAGACGCGTCGAGTATAAATCAGCCTTGACACAGAGAAAGGGACCGATGGCCGGCCAGCTGGGGTTCGTCTTTGGGAGAAAAATTAGCAGATTTTACTTTATTTAAATTATTGTTTTTATTTATTTTATTAAAATTTATGTGTGTGTACTTCTAACATGTTTGGTTGGTAAAATAAATGTTGTAAATTCAAATCAGAGTGTCTTCCATGTCAATGGATGTATTCTTGAGTCTATAAGGTAACAATAATATAATCAGATAACCTTGTTTGAAATGGGTTTGGGTAAAAGAAAATGTTGGTTTCGTCTATACTACTAGGTACTTTTATTATATTGACTGGGTTAAATAGAATGGCATTACTAAAAAGGTCATCAGTTTTTCGTAGACTAAAAACTAGACTAAAATGTCATCAGTTTCGTCGACTAAAACTAGACTAGACTAAAAAGAGTTATGAACGTGACTAAAACTAATAAAAACTAAAATGACAGCTTCACACAAAGACTAGACTAAAATTAAAATTAAAACAGGCCACCAAAAACAGCACTACCCTTGGGCTGCTGAGAATGAGGGAATTTCAGTGCTGGACAGCTACTCTGAGCTCACGCCTCGGATGCTGGCTCAACCACAGAGTGATTATCACAGAGGAGTGTGTGAGGGCTCTACATCACTGAAGAACCACCATTTTCCTCAAGGAAGGGACCGCGGTACGTCCGATCACTTTTAGAAAGGTGGTGACGACGGATGCGTCACTCAAGGGCTGGGGGGCAGTATTCGAAAGCAGAACGGTGCGGGGTGTGTGATCTCTATCTTAAAGGAAAAACCACATAAATTACCTGGAACTACTAATATTGTTCCTAGCCTTAAACCACTTTGTTCATTTCCTTCAGGGATTTTATATGTTGGTTAGATCAGACAACACAATGGTAGGGGTGGGAGAAAAAAATCGATTCTCCGATGCATCGAGATTCTCTCTTCAACAATTCTGAATTGATTCTGAATATTTCTTTCTTTAAAGACGTTATTGTTGCTCGCTCTTACTACAGCAAAGTGGGTAAGTGAATTACGCGCATCCTGTCAGTGCATCCTGTCGAAAGTTACTCTAAGAGTTAATCTAGCGTTTGTTCCTAAGGTCATGTACACAACAGGAGCAAACAGATTGGTGGAGTTGTTAACGTCCTTTCCACCGCCTTTTTCTACATCAGAGGAAGAGCGGTTACACTGTTTATGCCTGGTGCGGTCTATAAATGTTTATGTGCAGAAGACAAGACTGTTTACGAAGACTAATCAGCTCTTCATCTCTTGGGCTGACAATTACAGGGGTAGACCTATTTCATGTCAGTGGCTTTCTCACTGGGTGGTAGATGCGATTGTAATGTGTTACAAAGATGCTAATTTACTACCTCCACCTGGACTTTGCGCCCAGGAATGGCCACTTCCTGGGCACTGTTCAAGGGAGTTTCTATTTAAGACATTTGGGCATCACTGCACACATTTGTTAGATATTGTAAATTAGATGTGACCGAGTCATCTCTGGCTCATTCAGTGCTTGAAGTGGGAGCAGGGCCTGATTTGTAATATACTTCATACAGGTCATTCACACATTTGTTTAAAATTCAGTAAACACCTTTGTGATCATGTTCACTGGTATTGTATTATTAAGTGCATGAATTTTGTTTGAGTATTAAATGCCATGATCACTTATTTGTCACCTTCCTCTGTGTGTTGCGTCTGTTCATACAGCATATCTGCAATACGAGAGTGGTCAATATCCCAATAGTTAGATACTGAACTGATGGTTAGAAAGAGAACGTTAGGTTACTTGCGTAAACGCCGGTTCTCTGATACAGAAGTGAGGTATCTCACTATGGGAATGCCTCAAGCGTGACCGACTGTGGAAGTACCAATTACACCACGTCTGTCAGACTGACAGACCAGTCGCTGCAGCGATCAAGGAGTCCAACCTCCCTGGTATATAACCCATTGCAGCCCACTGCTGCAATCATTCTCCGCATAGCTTCTTCACCATCCAGTCTGCAAGAAGGGTGGTGAGGTGACAGATATTAAGATATTAAGATATATGTTAAGCTGCTTTGAAACAATGCGTGTTGTAAAAAGAGTTACAAAAATACATTTTACTTGACTTAGTCAGGTTTTTAAAGAAATTAGTGTTAGAAATGCTAGTGTTGGGTTCGAGTCCACCTTTGTCGAGTCCGAGTCGAGACCAAGTACATAACCTATAGAGTCTGAGTCCAAAAGGAGCCGAGTTGGACTCAAATCTGAGTCCTTAATGTTCGAATCTGTGTCGAGTCCAGAAAGTAAATTATATTGGAAGAAAATAAATGAAAATGCAACTGACTTTTTAAAAATTTAATTTAAACTCAAAACTGAGCCATTAAATTAATATTTTTACTTTTAAAAAACCAATGGCAAAATAAATTTAACAAAAAACTACTACATTTTGCCATTTACAAAATTTAGATTTCATGTCATCGTCACCCTAACTAGTTTCCTGTTGTTTTAAAGCAAAAATGTCATATAGATGTTTATGTAGTGCTTTTATTAAATTAAAATTTTACGAAAATACTAATTAACCTTTCGTTATTGTATCACTGTTGTGTCTTCCAGTTCAACAACTGACACTTTAATTATTTGATGCCCCTGTCCCACATTTACTGAGGATGCAGAAACAAGAAAGTGACCTAATTAGTCCATTATTTTTATTTAGTCTGTCTATCAATGACAAGAAACTTTGTTTCTTAACAGAGCTCTGTTCTGGTAACTTTTTAACATAAGTTGCAATGAACACTGAAAATACAATGTACTGTATCAGACAGACAGGGCAAGTAAATCAGGGCCATATTGTTTTTTCACAAGTGCTGTGACCATTTTGTGGTCAAGCGTGCACAATGTGGTCTCATGATGATGCCACCTTTACAAAAGACATGCTCTACTGGTGCAGAGGATACTGGTATAGAACAACACTTTCATTGCCATAGAATGGAGCAGTGGGAATTTCTCCCTGTTTGTAGCCCAAAAATTCAAGTGCAACGTTTTGTGTCTGTTTCTTGAATGGCATCAAGTTACTTGCATCAGGCAAGTACTTCTGTATCTGAGTTGAAATGTTTGAAACCCTTAGCTGAGTAGCTCTGGTGCTTGTGGGTTCGATAGCGGGCTAGAAGTCTGGACATTTTGCCAGGAGGAGAGTCTGTGGTTACATTACTGCCAACTTCAGAATTCAGCATGTCTCCACCTACAGTGGCCTCAACTTCTCAACTTTTCCTGTGCAGTCAAAGTATCTGAAAAATAAAGAAACATGAAAAAATCATACACATTAAAATGTATTATCTGGATTTAGGTAACGAAGATCCATTGTTGTATGCCTACAGTGAATTTTATGCTCTACTAAATACAAATTATATGGTAGACAAAAAAGGTTGCAGACAAATCATTATAATGTTAAGCAACTAAAATAGATTACCTATAAGAGATCTTCCACCGGATCACCCTCTGTAAGGTCGGTTGCTTCCGCAAAAGTAGACAGAAACAGCACCTAAATCCCTTCAAAAAGGGAAGCTGATTCCGATTCTCGAACTGAAAAAAAAAAAAAAAACACGTTAAAGTCTGTACTGCAAATTTGAGTGAGAGCCCTATGGTGAAGTGCGGGCTTGTAGTTGCCTGAATGTGCAATTCCAACGTGTGGATGTAGCTGCAGGAATGGAGTGTCCCAAATACAACCTCAAATCGCTCTACTTCGCACTTAAGTATTTGTGTGAAATACTGAAGTTGAATTTTGACATTTTGGGCAAGTGCCGAAGAAAAGGCCTTATAGCTTCTTTTATACCATCATGCACAACCAACATTGCAGAGAAAGTGCAAAACAATGACGGCCTTTGCCTTCTTGCCAAGACAGTCTCGTCTTCCCAGGCCACATCCTCGCCAAAGACTCTCATCATCCAAGTCTCCATGTTCCACATCACTTTCATCAACTGTGCTGGCTCGTCCTGTGGTATCTTGACTTTGTGAATGCACATTTCATATTTGCTTCATTATCAGTGATGTACTCTACTTTACTTCTTATGTTATATTCATCAACAATCTCAACAAATGCCATGGCTATATTCTCTCCACTGTGTTTGCCACAGAAGCGCCTACAGTCTAAAGAGAAAGTGTTCCAGCTGAGTTTCTTTTGGTTTAATCCATGGGCTGTGTGACAAGAACCGAAGAAAGACTGCATAGGTTCCGTCAGACCATATGTCAGCATGTTATGGACACAGGATGATTGGGCCTGAAGCTTTCTTTTAATTGAGTCCTTAACCTGATTAACCAACAGAGGAATGTGTTTCTCTGTGATTGTCTTCCTTCCAATGTGAGTGTATTTGTTGTCTATTACTTTCCAGGAAATGTCTGAAATGCTGATTTTCGACACAGTTGACAGAGGTAAAAGTGCAGCCAATGAGCAATCTTTAATGATGGCGTCAAGAAATTTTCTTGCTGTCTGGGAGAATTTTGCAAGCATAAAGTTGGACAGGTTTTTATTTATTTTTTATTTTTGCAGAATCTGGTCTTGTTGATTCGTATGCTAGGCTGTACAGCATCTGGTTGCTGCTGTGTCTTTGTACTCTTATCCTGGTGACAAAAAGGAAAGGGTAAAATTGGAAACCAAAGGTATTTGCCTAAAACCTTTTAACACATTTTGTATAACCACCAACTATTCCCAGCCATTCAGAGCACAGTGAATGATAATAATTACTTAGAACACATCACCATTTTTTACATTTAAAAGGAATATAGTTCATAATCACTGTAGTTTCTGTCCATGTCCACATTTAAAGACGGGCGATAATGAGCAAAATCATATTTTATAATGATCATGACAAGTTTTCAAATTTGTACCATTTTCAAAATAGAAATTTTAAAGGTTTGAAAAACTGATGGTAATGATACTTCAGAATATAAAAGTAACCTGCCGGTAGGTGGCAGCAAATGAGATCTTAATGAGCCAGTCATTGAGCCAATCATTCATCCGATTTATTGATTCAGATGCATGATTCATTCAAGAATAAAGAAAGTGTCTTTATGATTGATCGTTTGACCCGATTTGTTCAAAACCGCTGAATCATTTAACTAAACGTTGTGTGGTTTGCTCAGAGATAAGTTACTGTTCTTTTTTTATCTTTTCTGGCACAATTTTTGTAAATGAATCAAAATAGTAAAACAGTCAAAATATGGTGTCTCTAAAATTGTAAGTCACTTAATATTAACTATTCCTTTTATTGAAATCTTGTATAAAATCAATATCAAATTTGCAATCGTGCTGATTTGGATCATGTTATTTTGTCAATATAATATAAACAAAATATATAACTAAAACCTAAATTTTTTTTAGCAGTATGTTTCTTATGTGAGTTGTGTGTGTGTAAGTGCTGTTGTTCTCATTTTTTTTTTTGAGCTCGTCCACGAGAGTTTCCTCTCATTCACACAGAGACAGGCTGCATTTTGGGATTTTATGAGAGCTACACATTCCAAAAAAGTTGGGACAGCTAGCAATAATTAGGCCGGAAAATGTTAAATGTGCAATATAAGGAAACAGCTGGAGGACCAATTTGCAACTTATTAGGTCAATTGGCAACAGGATTTGGGTATAAAACACGAGCCTCTCAGTGTGGCAGTGTCTCTCAGAAGTCAAGATGGGCAGAGGATCACCAATTTGAAATTTGAAACTTCCACATCATTGCATTCTGTTTTTATTCACAGTTTGTACAGTGTCCCAACTTTTTTGGAATTGGGTATCTTCTTTTTACTGGATGTCTTGCAAATAAATTCCTTGTGATTTTCATAAGCAAAACAAATTATTGCTGACTTCGATGACATGGTCTTTGCCATACAGTGCAGATGTGTGATGCTAAATTCTGGGATTTATGTTTTCCCTATAAACCTAACGTTACTGCTGCCTGCTGGTATGAAGCCAAGACAACACCAAGCAAAAATCCACCACAATTCCTAACAAAAACTAACCCAATCCGTGACAAGTCCGAGTGCAAATTCACCCGAGTGCGTGACAAGTCCGAGTTCATTCATAATTGCACTCAAGTACGAGTTTGAGTACCCCAACTCTATAAAATTGCATTCATTAATTCATTCATTTACATACCTCATAATATATCATCAAAAATATCACTGAAACCTGAACCTTCTGGTGGCCTTCTCTCTGTATGCAGGACTTTGACAATAATTTAGAATGCTTAAAACACACACACCTCTGCAAACCTCGTGTTCATCTACCTCCATTAGAATCAAGTCCCCACCAAGTGGACTTGGATTGTACAACACAAGAAAAAAAAAGGTCTGTCATGGCACTCGCTACTTTTCTTTCTTTAACTTTAAAATAAAACAGAACATAAGAATTCTGTTCATATCAAAAGAACTGCATTGTTCCACAAAAGGCATTTAAGCTGTGGGCTGGTCTTAGTGTTGTGTCTGTAAAAGTGTGAAATGTGTGTGTGTTGTGTGGTGTGTGTGTGTTGTGTGTGGTGTGTGTGGTGTGTGGTGTGTGTGTGTGTGTCAGTGAGGGCCAAGTTTAATTAAGGCTCTCACAAGCTCACAGTTTCCCCTCTTCAATCTGCTCCAGCTGGCCCTCAAATGAGACTCTGACGACTGAGGGCCTGCTGTGAGTGTGTGATAGAGAGTGAATCAGAGAGTGAGAGAGAAACCACTTCCATCCTGCCATGAAAGGAAGATACAGAAGCACTTGAAACATGATATTTCATTGGATTGCTAAAGAGAACCCATTATTTATCTAGAAATACTTTATTTTGATGGTGTCTGTCATACAGTAATCCTCAGGATATGTAACAGTATTCATACTGTATGTATAATCTAATCTAAGGACAGTATGGAAGCATAGAGGTTTTTTAACGAAAGCTCTAAATATACACTACAGGAGCAAAGGTTTGGGAACAGATTTTTATTATAAATATATTTTTTTAATTAATAAAAACTGAAAGTAAAAGACATGACCATACTTTCAAAAAATGTTTTTTTAATAAATGCTGTTCTTTTGTGCTTTCAGTCTGTGCAAAAATATTAGGCACACAACTGTTTTTTAACATTGGTATAATAAGAAAATACAAAGCATATTAGAATTATATTCTGAAAGATCATGTGACACTAAAGATTTAGTAATGGCTGTTGAAAATAGAGGCTGGCTATCACAGGAATAAAATTACATTAGAAAACAGTATTTTTTACAGGTGAGATTTTAATAATATTTCAATACTACTGTCTCTTTAAAACAAATAAAATGCAGCCTCTGTGAACACAAAAAAAAACTCAACCTTTATAAAACATATAGACAGGAATATTATTTTTATTGTGAAACTAACATTTTGTAAACATTTTGGTAACCACTTTATTTTAGGGTCTCTTAACCAGTTGCTTATTAGCATGCATATTACTAGCATATTAGCCATTTATTAGTAGTAAGTAAGCACATATAAATGCCTTATTCTACATTACCTATATTCTACATCCCTAATCTAACCCAATACCTAAAACTTAACAACTACCTTTACTAACTATTTAATAATTAGCAAATAAGAATTTATTGAGGGTAAAGTCGTAATTAATAAGTGAAGTGTATATAGTGAAGTCCCCTATTCAAAGTGTTACCAAATTATTTGTTATTAAATGTATAAATAGCAACCTATTTTGACGTCCATATGTATCATGTCAGTCATACGTCCTATTTGAATGGTAATTGTTTCTAATGTTGAAATCTGTAAAAAAAAAAATTAAATAATCTGTGGCACCACAGGGATAAAAACTCATGCATTTGGATGGAGGAGCTAGTACTGTGATCCTATGAACCTGGAACACACTGCTCGGGTGGTCAGTCGCATGATTGTCTGCTGTAAACAAATTGTCATGTGCTTAGTTGGAATAATAAAAAAAATAATAAAAAATTACATGGGTGGGTGGTGGGTCAAAAAACAGGCATTCTGATTTGGACGGCAATAAAAAAAATGTCTCCATGAGAAATAGCTATCATCCGAATAGGGATATAGGATTTATATTTATAAATTTTTCATAAAATTGAATTTACACCAAAAGTTTGCCATAAACTTACATTGATTCCTCCGATTTTAAAAGATTATCAGACGACATTTATTAGATCTATATATATATATATATATTATAGAGATATATATATATATTATATATATATATATATTATATAGAGAGTATATTATATATATATATAAAATATATATGAGATAGTATGATATATCTATATATATGTATGTATGTATGTATGTATGTATGTATGGATGTATTATATATATATATTTATATATATTGTATATATATATATATATATATATATATATATATACACGTATAATATATGTATGTGTATGTAATGTGTATAATATATAGATATATATATATATTATATATATATATATATATATATCTATATTATATATAAACATTACACACTTAAAAACATTAAAATTAAAAGTAAGACTGTCATTTTAAATTGTCCATGAATGCGGTCAAAAGTAGCATAAGAGAGAAGTGACATCAGTTAGAGTTTTTTGAAGTTCAAAAGTTGTTCGATGCTAGGCTTGTGTATGACGTCCTGCATTGTTGGTTTTTAATCACACTATGTGGTATCAAAAACGTCCACTTCTGATTGAACTGAAAGATCATAGCATGCCAGCAGTCACCAAGGAACAAAAGGGAAGTTGCAGAATAATGCACAAGGAAAATGGAAATGATAGGTCTACATGTTTGAAAATACCTGATACCACTAGATACAACTCCTATAGAAAAACGTATACATGATTTGATCTTCTGGAAGTCAGAGAGACGTTGTGTACTATAAGTCATAATTTTTTTGGTTTGTTTGTTTGTTCGCTTTCACACTGCCCTTTTTGCAAGTGAACCAGAAATTGTAAAACAAAACCATGTGTGGTTAAGGTCACCCATTCACTGGTTCATCCATTCAACCATAGTTCATTTGAAGCGGACAGAGACAACCTCTTCAGCTGTGTCTCAGTACGGTTGTTTGGTCTGCACCAGAGGTGATTGCTGTATTCACACCTGCCCAAAGATCCGCAACAAAGTGGGGAAACAAACTTGAGTTTGATTCAGTAGAACCAAACAAGACAGGTGTGAATACACCCTAAGAGTATTTAATAACATGCTTATTTCTTTTTATCCATTGTAGGGTTCCATCACTCCCTCCCTTCCTCGCCATACATTGCAGAGCCTGAAGGTCACAGGTTACCACCCTCAGGGACGTTATCGTCAGAATTCTTGAATCAGGGTGTTCTTCAAAGATCCTCCTGTTAATCTGCAATGTTGCTGGGTCTGGCCAACAAGCTACAAGGTAAAAACCAAAGCACTACATTTTAAACCAATGTTCAGGCTATGTCAGGTGTTCCCTATAACCTTTCGCCAATTGACAGACAGACCAGACCGGGTTTACCAGATATATCGAGAACTGTTCTAAACTAATTCAGTGGGACCCTTGGATGGGACAGTGAGCAGAGAGCAGTGGAATTAGTTACATGTTGTGTTATAAATTCTAGTGGTACTTTTTTACGCCTGGCCTACAATATTGTAAAGGACAATGTAAAGTTTTTTAACGATGCTGTACATGTGCAAAATAAAATGATACAATTCTCCTTTTAAAAACACCCTCTAAGATTGAAAACTTTTGCTGCAAACGCTCAAATTCAGTTATGATTTAAGATAGTGTCGCAACTTCATGGGCAGGACACTAATTACTGTATAAGGCATGTAAAACTATTAGTGTTACACTAGTTGAATAAAAACACTTCATTATACTTGTGACTTTATAGTTCCACCGTATTTTTAAGGAAGGAGGTGTCGCTGAAATTTAACTTCTTGACTTAAGCGTAAAGAAACAGACTTTTGTAACAAAATTAATACTTTTATCTAGGAAATGATGCATGCAAGTGATTAAAGATGGGACCATCTGAAATGTATTCAAGCAATGCAAGTTAAAATTAATACTCTTATGTTAAAAAAAAGATCAATATATATCAAACAGTGTTTTCTTTTTTTTTTTTTTTTTTTTTTCTTCTTTTAGTCAAGGGTTACAAAAATGAGTATGCAGAAGGAGGGGAGGGGACTACGAGTCAGACCTTAAGTCGCATAGATTGTCTGTCGTCGTGAGAGTTGCTTGACAAATGATTCATAAACGACGTGAATTGACTTGGAATCTTGATCTTCGGACTCAGACCTTAGTTAAATGACTCTAACTAACTTGTCTTTTGTTTAATAAATATCTGTTCATTTTGGAAGCAACACACCCTAACCAAGTGACACAGCAGGCAAGCAGAGAGAGCTTACAGTGTTGCTAATTAGCAAACTTTGTCGCTAGAGTTAGTGACTTTTCAGACCCCTTTAGTCGACTTTAAAACTCTATTTGCATGCTGAAATATAGCTGAAATCAGAGCACAGCCATTTTCCCTTTCTAGCTTATGTGTATTTGATTTGATTAGACAACCACCTCATGATTATTTAATACAGGCGATTTTTGTGCGAGTTAACATAAGGGAGAGTGGGTTCATGGTGTATAAGGGGCTGCTTTCTTTGTCACCTATAGTTTATTAGTGTCGATTCCACATTGTTCTTACAACAGAACACCAAAAAAAGTGATACCAGTTGAAAAAAGCTGTGATGAGACATTTGGCTTGCGATAAAATACCCACAGTTCCTCGTGAGCCACTATACAATTATTTATTATTCTTATTCTAATTATTAATATTATTATTATATAACCTTATTGCTATTGTCAAATGGTTATTCACCGTTATATCAGGAAATGTAAGCTCTTTTGTTTCCTCCTACAAATAGCTCTTAGGTAGTTTCATGTTGTACAGTGTCTAATATTGGTCTTCAGTGTTGAGGACTTTGTTGTGACAAGGCTATGGATAGTTTATGGGGGCCGGCCACATAAATAAGACCCTTGTATACGAACGACCCCACCCAACACTTCACACCCAAGTGTAACAATCATACCCACGACTGTGACCCCCGACCCCACCACAACACAAGATCAAACCTTGCAAGCACCAACCTGCAACTGCCAAACAAACAATATACTGTTGACTCATATACATGCACACACACTTCACTCAATCAAATATTATATAATATCAAACTCACTCAAATCACCCCTCTCTATCTCTGTCTCTCTCCTCGTCACAATGCACTCTCTCTGTTCTCTCATACACAACAAAGATTTACATAATGTTAAAATATTCAAATCCACCTGATAAAACGGTGCAGATATTGTGTGATTTCAATTATTACTAATTATTCTTGTTGTTGTTATTGATTTTGTTAAACAGAAAGGCTCTCACTTAAGGATGTTTTCATGTCCCATAAAGGCGATGTCTGTTTGAATGACATTTGGTGGCATGGAAACCATTAAATACTTATTATATTTACATTTACTTGTTGGTGAACATTTGCTATGGGTTTTCTGCAAGTTTTGAGGCAAACAGTTGTTACCTAAATACGTTTCAATGCTTTTATGTTGGCCTAATTTAAGATAAAATTTAACATTGTAGGCTATATAGTTTACTTTTTGTTTTATTTTTTTTTTTTTTTATGTTTTAGGTTAACTCAGTTGTATGTGGGACACAAATGCAATATTGCTAATTTTTTGTTTGCATAATAAAAACTCCCATTTCACATAGTTTAAAATATAAATCCAGTTAACTAAATCAAACATTTGTATGACTGGACAGTGACTGCCGCTAGACCCAAGTACGACTTGACTTGAACTGCTTGACATAAAGCATGGACTTGGACTTGACTTGCCTTGATTCTCACAAAAAATTGAATTTGGACTGGCTTAAAGACTTACTGGTATGCAGCACAACTGGTTACGATTGTAACATAGCAGGAAATGTTTCTAAAGTGTTAGCCAAATCAGCATATGATGAGTCTAATGGATAATGTGACACTGACGGCTGGAGTAGAAAATAACAAATTTATTGAAAATTCTAATAATATTTAACAACTGTTTACTATTTTACATCAAATAAAGGCAGCCTTGGTGAGCATAAGGACTAGATTCAAAAACATGACTAAAATTTTGCTTTGAACCCCAAACTTGGAATGGCAGTAAAAGATTTTAATAAAAGATGATTCAGCTGATGATGTAATATATGTTATATGTGTAGGGATAAATTTAGATTTTGAATGGTTTGTTTTACCCATTTAAAAATATATGTAATAAATATATTAAGTATTTGCACACACACACAAAAAAAATCAGATGTGTGTCCTTTTTTTCGTGCATTGCTATTACTAGTCCTTTGCTATAGTTACAAGAGACCATTTCAAGATGCTCACAAAGACATTTAATTCATACAAGTCAGATCAGTCAGCTCTGTCAAGAATCAATAATCCAAGTAAGTAAACTGCAGAACAGGGATCATCTTTAGCATGCTCCACCTTCAGCTCACACTGATCGCTTGGACTCTGGGGAGTGCTGCATCTGGCTCAGTCTTCATCACTAACCCTCCAGCTGTCAATCAGAGCTGCACACAGTCTCACTCCCTGACCCGTGGAAACAGATGACGGGTATTCCCCTGAAACACTTACAAATGTCAAGATGACATTTTAGGGCCTAAAGAAAAGGGAAAGAAAGAGAAAGAAAGTGTTTGTGTACTGCACCTTAATGGCAGATGCCTGCAGGCCTCTGGCCCCGGTCATTTGATATGGGAAGTTGTCTCAGGGATTCAACATTTGCAACAAAAGTTAAAAGAGCTGTACCAGGTTTCAATTTTCAGTCTGAGAGGGTGGTTTTAAGGAGAAGAATTGTGTAATTTTTTGCAATGTTAATTTGATTCTGTCCCAACTTGATGTGCAGTGAAAATCCATTCCCTAGTTCAATTCCCAAAAGAATGTGAGTGTATTGGTTCTATGGCACTTCAAACATTGCTCTGTTTGCTTAAGCAGTCTGATGTGTCTACTTCTAATTCAGCCCATGTTAAAAATGTGTCAGGCACGGTCTACCTTTAATATCTGATTTCTGGGAAACTATTTTGCAGAGTGCTTGGGAAATCTTATTTATTTTATGGTGGTGCAGTAGTCCTCGCATGTATGTACTGCTTAATATGTCTGTTCATGATCCTTTGATGTGGTATTTTTATAAAATGTTATATATTTTTAAATAGTTGATAAATGATGACCAGCTGGTCACTATTCATTAATTAATTTTATCTGAAATTTATAATACCACAATAATAGACTGATGTGAAAATCAATCAATCAATCAGTCAAATTGCCACAGCAGTCTTCCCGTACCAATGTTTGTACAGAAAACATTGAAAAAAATCATGAAAAATATTAAAATACTTTGTCATAATAACTCCCCCCCCACAACACACAAAAAACCTACTAAACAAAAAAATCACTAAATAAATTTAAATAAACAAACCAATAAATATAAAACAACAAAGACTAGTAAATTCAGTGTTTATTTCATCTACAGAAGTTATTATTGTATCGACACGAACTGTGTTCCCTTAAACCGTAAAGTCGATAAATCAGATTAGAGCTTGCCCAGATTGAGAAAGTGTATATATTTGCACAAACATATATTCAAATATGCATCAGACGGTCAGATAATCTTAGACTGGATGGATGGATGGATGGATGGATGGATGGATGGATGGATGGATGGATTGACTGACTGACTGACTGACTGACTGACTTGTTTGATTGATTGATTGATTGATTGATTGATTGATTAAATTATGCTGTCATCATTTTGACTTTTTCTTTTTCTCTCCAGGTTTGGGCCCTCCAATCCTGATGAGAGTAGAAAGGACTCAGTCTTGGGATCATCTACAACAGAGTGTCTGCAATAAGCTTTACTTATTTCAGAAAAATACTATCATAAAGGTGAGTGTGAGCTGAACATAAATTACTACTCTCGGGTTTTGGTGTTAGCCACATATGCTGTGGTTCAGAGTTAAAGTAATTATAGGATACCGAAATCTCTATATTATGACGGAAGCCCCTCGGTAATTGTGACACCTCTCTCCCTGCAAGCTTAAATATGCACAATGTGAGAAGGATAATCATAGAGATTAATGAGTGAACAGGTTATGGGGAGATGAAGAGAAAGAGAGACGGTCAAGGTCAGTTAGATTCTTTTTTCACTGCTAATTAAATTACACACCTGTGATCGTTACTGATACTTTGATATGAACAAATGTGCTTATATCAGGTCATTTTCTTTTTAGATACATGCTGTAGAACCTGATTATTGTAAGTTCAAATATACAGGAATGTCATTATACAGTGTAAATGTATCCATTTTCCCAAAAAGAGAGATTAGTTTTACACTTTAAAGTTTGCAAAACCAGGGAATCATAGAGTTAAAATCTAAAATTTATTTTAATCACTTTATTAGAAATATGTTTAACTGACTAACAGCTTACATATATCAAATTAACTAATGCATTAAATGCAACTTTGAACAGTAAGTCTTTAAAACTGGATGTCAATGTGATGTAACACTGGTCCTGTTCACTGACTCTGTTTTTTTAGATGCTAATTTTCACAACTTTATTTTAAATTCCAATATTGAACCTGATAGATTGTATAGGCAGCCTTGCGCTGCACAGCAAACTAAATGTGTTAGAACATATTTCAGAAAATTAATGAAAGAGAAAGACACAAGAGATCTTTACAATGTCTCCTAATTGGTTTCAGGTACAACAGATTGGCCAGTACTGCAGAGAGCAGAGTTGTATTATTGCAATGTCTTCACACTGTAATAAATTAAAGTACCAATATAAACTCACCTTCTCAAACAAAAAGACTTCTGCTGTTTTCATAGATGTTCATTGGTTCCCATTAAATCTTTAATTTCTCATCTGTACGCTTGAGTACAGCTCCATTTTGCTCTATTTCTGCTTTAAATTGCATCTTTAGAGCCTGATGTTCCTCTCTTCCTCAGTCCCACTATAACTCATGCTGCTGTCATTCCCAGAGAAAGAATTAAACAAATGTATTTTCAAAACTCTTAAGGCAAAAACTTTGTTAATTCAAAGAATATGATATTATCAGGAAACTGTTATCATTATTTTCAGTGGTGCGAGAATGTTTATGAATCAAGATTTTGAAATGTTGTCACTCATGTATTGACAAAATTGTCCAGGAAGTATACATGTTTATTGACACATAATTAAAAATAGTGGTGTAAAAATTGTGTTTAGCAGGCCGTGGTCTATTTAAACATAAACCTGGATGTTAAAGGGTTAGTTCACCCAAAAATCATAATTCTGTCAGTTAGTTATTCTCATGTTGCTCCAAATCCATAAGACTTTAGTTCATCTTTGAAACACAAATGAAGTTACTTTTAATGAAACCTGAGAGGTTTCTGTCCCTCCATTGAAAGTGCATTCCACCAAAGGTTGATTAAGAGATCATAAAAGTGATACATATGAATCAAGCTGTTCAATTCCCTTACGAAACAAAAATATATGTGAATATATTGGAAAATATAATGTGATATATGAAATATATTTTGATATATGGGACTTTAGTTCTTATATTTTTTCAATATTCTGCAATATATGCATGAACCATGTATAGGCATATATTGATACATATAAAATATATAATTAGCAATAAGACAGAAACAATACAGTAGCCTACTACGTAGCTTTATTGAAACACTCATTCCTTTTTATTAACACATGGGTTTACATACAAAATTAAATGTCTCAAAAATACATTTCCAATATGCCTACAAAGCTCCGCAATTCTTATACAGATTCAGGCAAATTAATGTCCACATTTAATCATTCAGAAGACACTTTTATCAAAGTGACTTAAATGAGAAACAATAGCAATCAAACCAACAAAAGAGCAATAATATGTAAGTGCTGTGTAAGCCTAACGCAGTACATGTAGCAAGTTTATATACTGTTTATATATCACATATATTTTGTAGATATTAACAATATTATATTTACTATATAATTACATTACAGGATATATACATACATATTTGGATATATATTAACAAAATTATATTTGTCAGATTTGGATTACATATACAGTTCCGATATAAATGTTAATATACACACGTGGTCAGAATTGTTTGGTATCCTTGGTAAATATGATCAAAGAAGGCTGTGTAAAAATAAATCTGCATTGTTAATCCTTTTGATCTATTATTTTAAAAAATCACTAAAATCTAACCTTTCATTGGAGGATAAGAATTCAAAATGGGGGGAAATATCATTATGAAATAAATGTTTTTCTCTAATACACATTGGACCAATTAACAGTACCCTTTTATTTTGAAACCTCCTTTACCAAAATAGTATAGGAGTTTTCCCTCCTATAATGCTTGATGAGGTCAGAGAGCCCCTGACAAGAGATCAGAGCCCAGCTCCATGTTGGTGGTGCTTCTCTTCAGTTCACCACACTCATTTTCTATAGGGTTCAGGTCAGGGGACTGAAATGGCCAATAGCAAAAGCTTGGTTTTGTGCTCAGTGACCCATTTCTGTGTTGTTTTTGAGGTTTGTTTTTAGATTATTGTCCGGATGGAAGATCCAAACATGGTCCATTATAAGATTTCTAACAGAGTCAGTCACTTTTTTTTGATATTTTTTTATCTGTTGGTATTTGATAGAATCAAAATGACATGTGTCTAAACAAGATATCCAGGACCTCCAGCAGAAATACAGACCCACAACATTAAAAATACAGCAGTATACTGTATTTCATTGAACACATGCAGTACTTTTTATCCCAGTGTTGACCAAACCCATCTTGAGTGTTTGCTGCTTAAAAGCTCATTTTTAGTTACATCTGACCATAGAAGCCAGTCCCATTTGAAGTTCTAGTCGTGTCTGACAACTGAATATGCTGGAGATAGTTTTTGGTGAAAGCATTTCCTTTTCTAGAATTTTCTTTTTTTGAAGCCCTCCCAAACAAACATGTGTTGATGTAGGTGCTGTTTGATCATTGTTTAAGGTTTTCTGACCCCGAAACTCACCTTTTTCTGCAATTCTCCAGCTGTGATCCTTGGAGAGTCTTAGGCCACTCAAACTCTCCTTCTCACCGTGCATTAGGACGATATAGACATACTTCCTCTTCCAGGCAGATTCATAACATTTTCTGTTGTTTGGAACTTCTAAATTATTGCCCTGATGGTGGAAATGGGAATTTTCATTGCTCTAGTTCTTTTCTTAAAGCCACTTTCTAATTTGTGAAGCTCAGTTATCTTTTTTGCTGCACATCAGAAATATATTCTTTGGTTTTTCCTCATTGTGATGAGTGATTAATTTGGGATTTGGTCTTTGTTTTGTTTTCCCTCCTATTTATATTTCTGTGAAACAAGAAGCAATGGCTGGATAATTTCATGTTCATAATCACGCTGGTGTGCTCAAAATTGTGAATATGAATGGGATTGTATTTTAGATATATTTTACTCTTAAGAATTTCTAGGGGTACCAGTAATTGTGTCAAACATGGATTTGAGATTTTTTCAAACATGTATTTGAGATACCCCCCCCCCCATTTTAAATTCTTATTCTCCAATAAAAAAGGTTATATTTTTGTGATTTTTTTAAAATAAAATATCAAAGGATTAACAATGCACATTTATTTTCACAGCAATTTATTTTCACAGCCTTCTTTGATCATATTTACAAAGGGTACCAACAATTCTGACCACGTGTGTAAAGTAGGAGTGTGCGATATAGCCTCAAAATTATATCACGATATTTCAAGAATATTTTGCAATATTAATATTTACTGTATGATATATACTCTACTGTATATATATTTATATAAATGTTACAACGTTTTATTGGTGATTGCAGCTGGCAGGCAGCAGCATTTATTAGTGCAAACACGATGAAGGGCATTTTCCATTCTTTTCCAATGAGCTACTGTCATTAATGACAGACTACCTAATTAGAAGTGTAAACCTATTGTCAAAAGGTGGCAGAAGCAGCATTATAGTGCAATAGTAGTGACCAGTGTTGGGCAAGTTACTTAAAAAAAGTAATTAGTTATAGTTACTAGTTCTCACAAATAGTAACTGAGTTACATCATTATAAAAGTAACCAGGGAAAGTAATTGGCGTTATTTAAAACAAAACAAAAACAAAAAAAAAATATGTTCAAATATGTCAAATAATTTGGATGCCTCCAATATTAAATGTTAAATGAAGGAAGTCCTCAGTGCCCCTTTTTTTTTGACAGCAGCAGATTAATAAATTATTCTCATTACTAATTTGGGAAGATGCACGTATCACATTGTCACATGCCTTGTAAAAATACATAAAAGTGTTGAGCAACTGACGAGTAACACTGTTTCAGCGCAGATTTCCCTCGCGGTTAGAACTCTAAACCCTGGCTAACGAGACACCTGCAGCGCTGTCTGAATGCAATTTCTGCGTGAATTTGTTTGGTCTTTTTGCTTATTTCGGCTGCAGAACAATCGGTGCATCCGTCATCAAGTCGCTAACCTTATATCATTGAAATCGCGATATGACACATTTTTTATAATGTAAAAATGTATACCGGCATTATCATGGACGGTATGGCACACCCCAATGTAGTGTGACACACACACACACACATACATATTACATATACAAATTGCATACATGTTCACATATATGTGTGACATTATACTGCATATATGTTAAATTATATGTGTATTCAATATTTATAAATTTACAAATATATAATCCAATATATGAAAATATATTAAAATAAATATTTACCTTGAATTGTGTTCATATATTGCTAATATATGTTCCCATATAAATGTGACTATATGAGCACCATATATGTTGACATATATTCCCCAATTTATGGAAAGCGACAATTCCTTATGTATTATTTAGTATATTGTAATATATTACCACAATGTATTATTCTCTATAATTACCAATATACTGAAAATTCTTTAATATATTGACCGTTCATATATAATAAAATATATTTTCTTTCCGTACGGGTTAGTCTTCTTTTTATTCACATATGAACACTGATCAACACATGTAAACATTTCTTGGTCATAGACATTTCTGAGAACTTCCAGAAAATGATTGTTGATGCACCCCAGGCTGGAAAAGGTTCAATGGTTAATCTACCCTGCTCTGGCAATGAGGAATCCACTGCTCTCCAAGAAGAATATTGCTACTCATCTAAAGTTTGCCAAGGACCACGTGGGTGAGCCAGAAGACTATTGGAAGAATGTCTTGTGGACAGATGAGGCCTAAAAATAGCCTTTGGTTTAAATGAGAAGCATTACATTTGGGGGAAACCAAAACAGTGCATTCAATAATATGAGCCTCATCCCAAATGTAAAGCATGGTGGTGGCATTATTATTGTTTGGAGCTGATTTGCTGCCTCTGTACTAGGCTTGGCAATCATTGATGGAACGATGTCCCCATGTTTTTCTACAGGGTATTTCAGTCTTTGTACTGAAGCTCAACAGAAAGTGGGTCCTGCAAAAAAACAACGACCTTAACACACAAATAGGTCTGATCTACAGTCACAGAAAACTTTTGATTGCCATTATTGTCTCCCAAGTTTGTCAAACCAGGTTCTGAAGGCAAAGGTTCACTCTTAAATCAACATTATCAGAAGATCTGATCTATACAAACTACTGTTCAAAAGTTTGGGTTATTAAGATTTTTTGTTTGTTTGTTTTTCAAAAAAAAAAAGAAATAATTGCACAAAGACTGCAATTATTTGATCAAAAATACAGTAAAACCGTAATATTGCAATATATTATTTAAAAAACAAATGTTTTATATTTTAATGTTCTTATGTGATGACAAAGCTGAATTTTCAGTAGCCATTGCTTCGGGGTCACATGATCATTCAGAAATCTTTCTAAAATGCTGATTTAGTGCTCAAGTAAAATTATTGTCAATCTTGAAAACAGTTGTACTGCTTAATATGTCTGTTCATGATCCTTAGGTCACCCAAAAATGAAAATTTGATGTTTATCTGCTTACCCCCAGGGCATCCAAGATGTAGGTGACTTTGTTTCTTCAGTAGAACACAAACAAAGATTTTTAACTCAAACCGTTGCAGTCTATCAAAAACATAATGTAATTGAAATTAAAAAAAAACATACACTGACAAAAAAAAAAAAAACACACAAACGAAACCAAATTTTTGTACAGTATTTAACAGTATTTATATTGTTTTTTACCTCTAATTCATCATATGTCCAAACTGTCCTGAACGCGTTCTCAACAGCAGGCATGTGACGCATCGTCGTCTTCTTGCTTTATGCCAGATCGCAGACTTATAAAGGCATTACTGCCACCTATCTCTCAAATGGACCATTGACACCCTATCTACAATCTCAATAAGGAGTGTCAATGGTCCATTTGATGTGATTCCCATTCACTTCCATTATATGACTGACAGACTGCAATGGTTTGAGTTAAAAAAAAAAAATCCTCTGTTTGTGTTCTACTGAAGAAACAAAGTCACCTACATCTTGGATGCCCTGGGGGTAAGCAGATAAACATCAAATTTTCATTTTTGGGTGAACTATCCCTTTAATGCATTCTTGCTGAATAAAGGTATTACATTAAAGAAAAAAAAAATTATTGATCCTAAACCTTTGAACAGTAATGTTGGTCAAATTTATCCAGAAAAGCAGATTTTAAGGGTTCACAAACTTTCTAGAACCACTGTTCACACCGTTATGTCATTTCAAACCTGAATACTGTTTTGGAAGAATCTTCATGCTGTTCTTATTCATATAAGGACTTTTAGTTAAATGAAGCTACACGTGAGGTGAATTAATAATTTGGTGTTACATTTTGTATTAATAGTTTTATTTTGCCCTCTACAGACTACTGAACTGTTTAGGATTCGTGTGGTGGGTGGGTCGGCTTCCTGCAGTTACCTGACTCCCCACGACAGCAGACCTCTGTGCCACCCAACTGTGGACAGGTGAGCCCACATAACCCAGCTGAAAAAAAAAAACACTAAATATACACTACTGTTCGAAGGTTTGGAAGTGGTACAATTATTTAAAGGGTTAGTTCACCCAAAAATTAAAATTAGCCTGCGTTTTACTCACCCTCAAGCCTAGGTGTATATGACTTTCTTCTTTCAGACAAATCTAAAAGAAGAACGCCAGTCGGAGTTACATTAAAAATTGTCTGGCTTCTTCCAAGCTCTATCATTGTAGTGGGCGGGTGTTTCTGTTTAACATTCCGAAACACACTAAATAAAGCACGCAAATCCAAAATAAAATGTGCCTCACATGGCTACGGTGGGGAATGAAGGCCTCCTGTTTTTGCTTTTTTTCAGAAAAATATCCATATTTCAAACGTAATAAACACTATTCTATCACTTCTGCTTACTGTCATACGGATGACATAGGACGTCAGCGTTGCGTGATTAGTGACGAACGCAGAGAGAGAACAAAACAAAACACCGGTCATGAATTAGAAGCACAAAATGAGTATTTGTAAAGAAAAATGTCGGAGGATTTCGATATAAGCCAAGAGGAGACTGGTTTTCCTTTGCTAAAGTAAGGAAACTTTGCTTCCTTAAATAAACTTGTGAGACTAGCATATCTCAGAGGCACACGCATGATGCAAAGTGTTTATTACATTTTAAGGAGGCCTTTATTTATGCCCCGGAGCCATGAGAGGCATGTTTTATTATGGATGTGTGTACTTTATTTAACGTGTTTTGGACGGGTATACAGAAACACCCGCCCACTACAATGATAGAGCTAAGAAGAGCCAGAACAATTTTTAATATAACTCCGATTGGATTCGTCTGAAAGAAGAAAGTCATATACACATAGGATGGCAAGGATGGAGTAAAACATAGGCTTATTTTCATTTTTGGGTGAACTAACCCTAAATATTCTCTCTACGGGTGCTCTTACTTGATCAACAACACAGTAAAACAGGAATATTGTAAAATATTAAAATTTAGAATAAATGTTTTGTATTTGAATATATTTCAAAATGTAATGTATTCCTGTGATGACAAAGCTGATTTTTTTTAGAAGCCATTACTCCAGTCTTCAGTGTCACATGATCCTTCAGAAATCATTCTTATATGCTGGTTTGGTGCTCAAGTAACATTTTGTATTATTATCAAAGTTCGAAACATTTGTGGTGCTTATTATTTTTGTCAAAACTTTAATTTCAGGATTCTTTGATATATAGAAAGTTTAAAAGAGCAGCATTTATTTAATTTTCAATCCTTGCTAAATGAAGTCTCAATTTCTTTAAAAAAAATAAAATAAAAAATACTGACCCCAAACTTCTGAACTGTAGTGTATGTCTAGAAATTCCTTGATACAGAATGTTTTCTGTACAGCCTAAATGCTCTTCAGTGGCGCTAAAGTTAATATCTCCAGCTGCTTTAAACTTTTTAATTGGTCTCCAAACACCCACATCACAGTATTTTAACCTAGTTTGCACTAATTGTATCCTCTCCTCTGCATCATGTTTGTGAGGCTCTAGAGAGACAAACCCAACAAGCCAAAGCATGAAGAGCTCATCCTCTCAGTGCTGTAGGTGGAACACACAGTCTCAAAAGCCAATGATCCATTTCTCAGTTTAAAGAGCTTAAAACTCAGTTCCACAGTCGTGACGGCAACCTCATTCGCTTCTCTGCCTGCTATTCTGGGCTGTTTTCCTCCCTCGGAAGTGAATATAACAGAATTATGATGTTTTTATTTGTGAATGTGTTCTACTTTAAAGTTTCATGTTTTTTAAATTAGAGTTCAGTAAAATGGAATGGATCCTTGGAGCAGATTATTTATGAAATCACAAACTAAGGAGTTTGAAGGTTGTGTGTGTGTGTGTACCTAGTATTTATCACGTTATGAGGACCAAATGTCCCCACAAGGAAATTTTTTAAGTCCCCATGAGGAAACAAGCTTATAAATCATACAGAATGAAGTTTTTTGAAAATCTAAAATGCAGAAAGTTTCCTGTGAGGGGTAGGTTTAGGTTTGTGGAAACAGGTTTGTGTGTGTGTGTGTGTGTGTGTGTGTGTGTGTGTGTGTGTGTGTGTTCATATTAAAAATAAATATTAATATGATTTTTTTTTTCTCTGTTAAATGAAACTCGTGTGGTGTGACCATGAAAGTCATGGTGCAACCAACACGTATATTCAGTTGGGTAACACTTTAATAACTTTCATTAATAAATAATTAATCATCTGCATGTAATAACCTAGAATGCTGTCTAAGACTTGATGGCTGCTCTGTCAATTCTTCGTCATCAGTTAGGAACCTAGGTGTGCTATTTGATAGCAATCTTTCCTTAGAAAGCCACATTTCTAGCATTTGTAAAACTGCATTTTTCCAACTCAAAAACATATCAAAATTACGACCTATGCTCTCAATGTCAAATGCAGAAATGTTAATCCATGCATTTATGACCTCAAGGTTAGATTATTGTAATGCTTTATTGTGTCGTTGTTCTGCACGCTTAATAAACAAACTCCAGATGATCCAAAATGCAGCAGCTAGAGTTCTTAATAGAGCCAGGAAGAATGACCATATTAGCCCGGTTCTGTCAACACTGCACTGGCTCCCTATCAAACATCGTATAGATTTTAAAATCTTGCTTATTACTTATAAAGCCCTGAATGGTTTAGCACCTCAGTATTTGAACGAGCTCTTGTTACATTATAGTCCTCCACGTCCGCTGCGTTCTCAAAACTCTGGCAACTTGATAATATCAAAGTCAACTGCATAACACCCGATGTACTTGCTACATCTTTAGAAGAATGGCATCTACGATAATATTAGTCTGTTTCTTGCATCATTGACACACTGTTTTCCTAATTAATGTTGTTCAGTTGCTTTGCCACAATCTGTTTTGTTTAAAGCGCTATATAAAAAAAGGTGACTTGACTTGATTAACAAACATTATATAATGCTAAATGGATCATTAGTTAATATATATTAAAATAGCTATAAATATCAGATAATGTGCTTGTTAATGTTTACTTAGAAACTTATTAAACATTACCTAATTATTAATAGATCATTATTTCATGTAAAATGAATATGCTTACAAATGTCATTACACTTTCAGTTCATATGATAATGCATGTGTTAACATGTGTTATACAGTAATTAAAAGCTTTTGTTAATGCACAACTTTTGCATTAGGGACAGGTTTGGTGGTATGGGTAGGTCAACAGGTTGGTTAAGGGGCCAACAGTATACAGGGGTCAATTTGATTAATAAAAGGGAACTGTCATGCATGCCTACTGTGCTGGAGTGAAGAGACGAGGGGGCCTGTCCGCCAACAAAAAGCACCTTATTACGACCTATATTTACGTTTTAAAGTTAAGCGGCCTCTAGTGGGCCGTAAAAATAATGACAGTATCGCATTGCGTCTGTCGTCATGAAATGACGTACAGTATAACGTCATTACCAATCAAAACGCACGTTTATTTAAATGCAATGTGTGGACTTTTTACACCGATCTCACAGTAATTTGTATATATTTTACCAGGTGGCTTATTCGTTCGAATGACCACACCTAACCCCACCCCCCTAAACCTAACCCTCACAGAAATCATGCTAAATTATGATTTATTGATCATATACATTTTACGTGCACGTCCGTTCTCTGGGATCGAAGCCATGATAGCATGATTGCATATCAAGGGTATAACGCAATAATCTACCAACTGAGCTACACGAAACGCAAATCACAGTGCAAATAAAAGAGTACAAAACATTAATATGAAAACGACCTTTTGCCGATACGGGCGCAATTGTAGTATACGCTCTGATGGGTCGTATTTCAGGGATTTGGACAAACGACCTATACGAGCGTATTAGTTGGAGGACAGGTTGGACGAGGAGATGTAGGAGATTCCAATTTACATGGAACTGAACACCAGGAAAGCACACATAGCACTGGGGTTATACGAACAATACTGGACAGGAAACGTAAATACACTGAAACTAGCGGAGCAGGCAGTTCAGGAGGCCATGGTGGAGCAGGCAGTTCAGGAGGCCACGGCGGAGCAGATAGTTCAGGAGGCCATGGCGGAGCAGGCAGTTCAGGAGGCCATGGCGGAGCAGCCATGGTTTAACAAGCACACAATGAAGCAACCACTTAACAAACTGGTGGAGCAGGCAGTTCAGGAGGCCACGGCGGAACAGACAGTTCAGGAGGCCACAGTGGAGCAGGCAGTTCTGGAGGCCACAGCGGAGCAGGCAGTTCAGGAGGCCACGGCGGAGCAGGCAGTTCAGGAGGCCACGGCGGAGCAGGCAGTTCTGGAGGCCACGGTGGAGCAGACAGTTCAGGAGGCCACAGTGGAGCAGGCAGTTCTGGAGGCCGCGGTGGAGCAGACAGTTCAGGAGGCCACGGCGGAGCAGATAGTTCAGGAGGCCATGGCGGAGCAGGCAGTTCAGGAGGCCATGGCGGAGCAGGCAGTTCAGGAGGCCACGGCGGAGCAGACAGTTAAGGAGGCCACGCCGGTGCAGACAGTTCATGAGGTCACGGCGGAGCAGGCAGTTCTGGAGGCCACGGTGGAGCAGGCAGTTCTGGAGGCCGCGGTGGAGCAGACAGTTCAGGAGGCCACAGTGGAGCAGGCAGTTCTGGAGGCCGCGGTGGAGCAGACAGTTCAGGAGGCCACAGCGGAGCAGGCAGTTCAGGAGGGCCACAGCGGAGCAGGCAGTTTCAGGAGGCCACAGCGGAGCAGGCAGTTCAGGAGGCCACGGCGGAGCAGGCAGTTCAGGAGGCCACGGCGGAGCAGGCAGTTCTGGAGGCCACGGTGGAGCAGGCAGTTCTGGAGGCCGCGGGGTGGAGCAGACAGTTCAGGAGGCCACAGTGGAGCAGGCAGTTCTGGAGGCCGCGGTGGAGCAGACAGTTCAGGAGGCCACAGCGGAGCAGGCAGTTCAGGAGGCCACAGCGGAGCAGGCAGTTCAGGAGGCCACAGCGGAGCAGGCAGTTCAGGAGGCCACGGCGGAGCAGACAGTTAAGGAGGCCACGCCGGTGCAGACAGTTCATGAGGTCACGGCGGTGCAGACAGTTCAGGAGGCCACGACGGAGCAGACAGTTCAGGAGGCCTCGGCGGAGAAAGCACTTCAGGAGGTCACGGCGGTGCAGACAGTTCAGGAGGCCACGGCGGATCAGACAGTTTAGGAGCGTGCAGAGGTTTCCATGCCATGGGGAAAAACAGGAAAACAAAACACTATCAAAACCAAAAAACAAACACAGGGAATAGGGGCGCAGCTTACTGTCTAGGTCTGGTATTCTGTCATGCAGGAACACCTGGGAACAATGGAACAGAACAGGGAACACCTGGAACAAATGATAACACAATCAGGACAGGAACAGGACGACCAAATAAGGAGCAAACATGGAGCACATGGGGGAAGGAGATACAACAGACACGGAACAGTCTGACAGGAATACATTCAAAATGTTTATATTATATTGTTTTGATAAATGAACATTTGTTTTCTTGGAAAACTGATTTTCTTTTTCCTGTTGATGTAGTAATAATATAAGTGTTAAGGCAATAAAACGTGTTTTGCATGCAAATTAAATTAGTGTTTTGTCTTTAGCACTAAACTACCCTTTACACAATGGTCATTACAGCAGCTAAAGGTCAAATAAAGACCACTAAATGATTAGTAAACATGTATAAAAATTTACAGATGATGAATAGTTTCCACTTCAGATTGAGTACTGCAAAAAACATTAACAAATAATTAATAAATGATTTGTAAAGATATGTAAATAGGGTGAATTCAGGTCATTTTGGACACATTTTGCCATTCAGACGACTGCTCATAATGAGTTATGAGTTAATGAATAATATGTTAACATGAATAGTTTGTGAGGTGCTTAAAATTACTAATTAAGCTAATTTTATGTGAACTGAAGTTTAATGACATTTGTTAGCATTCAAAAGTACATTAAAAAATAATTTCTGCAAAATCATTTGTAGATTTTTAAAATGTGCATGATCGTATGAATTGAAAGTTTAATAACATTTGTAAACATTAACTAATGATTCATATATACAGTACCATGGTATTACCATCTGATAGCATCACTATACCAGGATACTAGCAGTGTTTTTTTTTTTTTTTTTTGTGCAGATTTGAGAAAAATGAATGTTGCCGAGGTGTCTGATCACCTCTTCTTACCAATGTTTAATTTTTGCACTCTCATCCAAGTCTGTCACTGTATAAATAGGTTGTTTATTTGTAATTATGATGTTCAGATGATAGCAGAGACATTCCATTTCTCATGTGGTTACCTGCTGTTCTCTGACGCAAGCCGCTGCTCTTTGTGTTCTGAAAGCCAACAGTGTTTAACTGTGCAAGTAATTAAGTTTGTCAGCAATTGCTGAAGATGTATTCATCCATCTAGAGGTTTCACAAGCAAGATTCAGTTAAGAAGACCACATTTTCCAAGTAATGACAGGAAGCATATGGTTGCCACAAACATTTATCATCAGATAGATTGTTCGTTTGAACACAAGTTTAGAGAATGGAGAAAAAAGCATGCAAAGTTAGTTAGTGTAAACTCCTGAAACAAAGTTGTGTGTGTGTGTGTGTGTGTGTGTGTGTGTGTGTGTGTGTGTGTGTGTGTGTGTGTGTGTGTGTGTGTGTTTTGGCTCCCCAAAGTTGAGGTTGAGATAAGGTAAATTGTTCAGTAAAAGACAAGATAAGTTGTTCGGTGCAAGATAAGAAAACCCTTGCGTGTGTGTGTCAGAGCTTTCTTCTCAATAGACCAGAGCTGATGAATTCAAGTGAATTCCCCTCACGCCTCTGAATTATTGTTCCCTGCATTTAAATCCTCTCAGAAACAATCGCAATTAACGCAGACGGACTGCGTGTCAGAATTAATCTGGATTTAGCCTAGCTCTCAGAAAAACTCAGCCATGCTCCAGTCACATCTTCAAATTACCCTGCACTCCTTTTTGCCGCAGCTTTTCCCTCAGTCATATTTGATCGATTGTTTGCAGAATTGCACAGGGTGAACAGTGAGGGCTTGAACGCTGTGTGTTTTTTCCTCTTTGTTGTGGTTTAGCCTGGTGATTATTGTCATTTGTGTCCATAGGCCATATTTGATTGATTTATTTTCTCAGTCTGAGAACCTGTAATGATAGTGAGACCTGCAGATGAATCCAAGTGGTAATTAGCATGAGTAATAAAAAGCTAATTTTAAACTTGCAATTTTGAAAGATAAAGTAACTGGCCATAGTTCTGACCCTTTTTTAGCCTTTTCTCTATCCCTCTATTTTTTCCTCATACTTTTGTCTTTTGTAATGATGAAACGAATGAAAGTACATGTTCTAGAAAATTATATTACATTAGAGCCGTATCGTAATGGTGTGACGTTTGTGATAGTTGAGTCTAGTCATGACCCAGTTGCATGTCATACCTCCTGTCTCAGTTGTTTGCTTACCCTCCCTCCTTTACTGCACAATCAATGGCCAAAAAAAAACCTTGAATTAAATTAGAATAAAAAATATGTTGCTTAAAGGGTTACTCCACCCCAAAATGAAAATTTTTGTCATTAATCACTTACCCCCATGTCGTTCCAAACCCGTAAAAGCTCAGTTCGTCTTCAGAAAACAATTTAAGATATTTTGGATGAAAACCTGGAGGCTTGAGACTGTCTTATAGACTGCCAAATAAATAACAGTGTCAAGGTCCATAAAAGGTATAAAAGTTGTTGTCGGAATACTCCATCTGTCATCAGACGTGCAATCTGGGTTATATGAAGCGACAGGAACACTTTTTGTAAGCAAAGAAAACAAAAATATGCTCTTCTGTGTCCTCCGCGCCACAAGGATGCACTGTTTTATTTCAAATCAAAGCTAAATACATGTACAAACAGCGCATCCTTGTGGCGCAGATGACACAGAAGAGAATAAACAGCATATGGTGATATGAAGAGACACAGAGGAGACCGTTGACAAAGGAATTATTGAATAAAGTCTTTACTTTTGTTTTCTTCGCTCACAAAAAGTGTTCCCGTCGCTTCATATAACCCCAGATTGCACGTCTGATGACAGATGGAGTATTCCTGACGACGACTTTCATACTTTTTCTGGACCTTGACACTGTTATTTATTTGGCAGTCTATGGGACAGTCTTAAGCCTCCAGGTTTTCATCCAAAATATCTTAAATTGTGTTCCAAAGATGAACTGAGCTTTTATGGGTTTGAAACGACATGGGGGTAAGTGATTAATGACAAATTTTTCATTTTGGGGTGGAGTATCCCTTTAATATTAGTGTGGAAGTCATGAAACTTTTTTTCAGGTATCTTAATTGATAGAAAGTTCAAAAGAACAGCAATTGTTTGAAATAAAAATCTTTTATAACAAAGGTCTCATCAGTTTAATGTGCTAAATAAAATTATTACATCCTTAAAAAAAATCCTTACTGACCCCAGACATTTGAACAGTAGTGTAAATTCAGTTCTTATATGTGTGTGTGTGTGTTTATATTTAAAAAATGGCAAAATAGAACAGCATGATAGAGTCAGTGTACCAAATTAAGTACAGTACTGACTTAGACGGAATTGACTATGAACTTCACAAAACTGATTATAGTCTGCCCCCTAGTGTCTGAATACCGCACTCACAATCTGAATCATGTCTTTCTCTCACAGGGCCCTGAAATTATGCGGTCCTGGTGGACCTCTGCATGTGAAGCTTGTGATTGAATGGGAGAACAGAATCAAAGAATGGTAAGATACATGCAGCTTCATAAAATGTTTTTTATTTAAAGGCAGACCATTCATTTAATTTAAAACCTCCACAAGAGTCAAGTTCCCAGTATTAGTAAGAATCTTCTCAGTAATATGGTTTAAAATTTAATTTTTATGTGTAATTCATGTCTGTTTCAGTCTCTTTGGTAACATTCAAGAGGAAGTTATTGAGGATGCAGAGAGTGTGAGAATGCAGCAGCAGAGACATGTACAGCAGCACAGCTGCACGCTGGATGAGTGTTTTCAGCTCTACACCAAAGAGGAGCAGGTACTCTCTCCTCCAGTCACACTTTCTCTCTTTTATACTGTTTTCTTACTTGTTTCATTTTAAGATTGGATAAATATGAATGTGAATGTGTAAAAAGCTAATTTTAGACTTGCAATTTTGAAAGATAAAGTAACTGGCTATAGATATATCAAGATGAAAAACTATGCATAAGGACAAAAGCTGTTTTAAATGCTAAGGGAGGTTACACCAGATGTTGATTTGATTTAGTTAATAGAAGTTAATTGATAAATAAAATCTATTTATGGCATTATTTTAGAATGCATCCTCACTTTACAGCATTTTTACACTTTTACATTTGCATTATTAGTGCTTAAAACCTTTCACAGTATTGCCGCTTTTCAGGAAGGCTTCTTCAAGCATCTTGGAGGGCATTGGCACGTTTTTCTTCTGGATTTAGTCTGTCTCAGTTTTTTCTGGTTCTTCATGTCTGACACACTACAGCAAAATATATACTGCAAAAAATAACTGACTTAAAACCATTTTTGTTGGTGAAAATACGAATTATCAAATATGTTAAAAACTGATTTTTTCAGGATTCTTTGATGAACAAAATTCAAAAGAACAGCATTTGATTTGTTAACTCTAGCACTCTCTATTTTAATTCTATTTTATCTATGTTTTCCTTTTTATTAAAAAAAACCCAACCAAACAAAACTTGACCCTCTGACACTTGCACTCTCTATTCAAAAAAAAAAACTTGACCCTTTAACACTTGCACTCTCTATCGATTTCTAACTACCTGTTTTCTTTAAAAGAGAGAGAGAGAGAGAGCCTCTAACACTAGATTTCTTCTTCTTCTTTTTCTATTTAATCTAATTGTTTTTTTATTTATTATAAAAAAAATACCCTCTAATACTAGAGGTCCCTTTTCTACTAGATTTCTTTTTATTAATTATAAATATTAAAAAATACCTTGCTACATGTACTGTGTTGGGCTAACCGAGACATATTATTGCTCTTTTGTTGTTTTTGATTGCTTCTTTTGTCCTCATTTCTTGGTCTCTTTGGGTTAAAAGTGTCTGCTAAATGATTAAAATGAAAACATAAAGTAAATGTAACTGTAATTGCACTGTTGATTCCATTCGATTTGTGTAACATTTCTTCAAAAATAATGTTTGGGTTCCACATCAATAGCAGAAGTTAGAAAGACATGAGGGTAACTTAATGTCTGAATTGTCAACCAGAGCTGAAAAATGCCAGAAAATGAGTTCCTCTTATTTATTTGTTACCTAACATTTGATATATTTCATAATGTTCTATTCTAGGTCTGTCTGGTTATGAGTTTAGTGCCTCTGCAGACACTGAAGTGGCCTGTTGCTGTCATCTGTGTTTGTTGTCTCAGAGGCGAATGTTTAAGTACGAAGTGGGTTTTTGATGAAACGCAAAAAACTAAAATCAGCCCTAAAACATGGACTGAACATTAAGAAACCAAAAAAATACTTGAAACAGTGATTACACTGAAATCTCTTACGATGTAGAGAGCTCTACAATCTAACATAAGAGCCGACCAATTATATAAATCTGTATTCTAGCAGAGCATTTATGTTGTTCGGATTTTCAGTATCTAAATCAATTATGTTAGGATGTCAGGAGCGTTTGGTTTGATTAAATTTTATGTAGCAGTTAAGTATTTCACCAAAATGAACACAATGCTGTGTTTTTTATATGCACTCTTATAGGTCAAAAATAAACTCTGGTGGGTAAAAACTGTTCCTTTTTGACACAAGTGGGAACTAATGCAGTCACAATGTTCTCTGTGGAATCTACGCATGCAAGTCAAGGCGTTAGACATTTCGATTAGCAGGACCGATTGCTATTCCATATTCAAGATTATTCAAGTTGATTTAAAAACCCTATTGAGGAGCAAATAGAGCTGGTCTCCCGCCTACCATTTTTGTCTCTCACGTCCCGCATCCTCTCACTCTCTTTGAAAGGTCACTCTGAATTCATTCTTCTCTATATACTGCCTGTTCTTGACAAGTACCACTTGATAAATCTTACCCATGAACCCCTAAGGGTTACCTCATCATGATTGGCTCCACAAATTATTATTGATCCTCTAACAGTGTCATGTCATTACTGAGGCAACACATCTTCAGTTATGGGAAAAATGCTTTTAACATAGTGTGCAGTGCATGTGGCATATGGCTTCCAGCAGCAATTAAATCATGCAATTGTCTGTACATATTTTGAAGATATAAATAACTATTTACTGATAGTCTGCAGAGGTCCTGCAAATATTCAGATGCTGTTGTCCTTTCCTCTCTGCATGTTCGCTGCAATCCAGTTTGTCGCAGCGGTGTATTCCAGAGACATAAATGTTTTACTGCACCACACTGAGACAAAACAGGTTCAGATAATGACTTGGTTTAGTTGACCATGGAGTAACCTGCATTTAACAAACTCAAGAAAGAAAATGTTATTTATTTGCCTGTGATTTTGAATCTCACATGGCGGGGTGGGGGGGCATCTGACTAACTACATTAATTTGTTGTCTGTGACATACATCACAAATGAGTTCTGGACTGTTTATAGCAAATGTTTTTATTCCCCTTGCAGCTGGCGCCAGATGAAGCGTGGAAGTGCCCCCACTGTAAGCAGATGCAGCAGGGGATGGTGAAGATGAGCTTATGGACCCTGCCTGACATCCTCATCCTGCACCTCAAGCGTTTTCGGCAGGTGGGCAAACGGCGAAACAAGCTCTCTACCCTCATTCGCTTTCCGATAAGCGGTCTGGATATGACTCCCCATGTGGTGAAACGCAGTCAGAGCATGAAGAATCTGGCCCCGTGGCCTGCAACTTGGAAACATGGAGATACTGACTTCCTTTATGACCTGTATGCAGTCTGTAACCACCACGGAGGCATGCATGGAGGCCATTACACAGGTGAGTGTGCTGGGATCTCTGATAGTAAGAAGCAAGGGGTTATTTGTCCATTTAAAATGCTTTTTATTTTTTATTTTTTACATTTTTTAATTGTTATACATGCCTTTTTTATGCTTCGTACACTATAGGTGATTTTGAGTTTCATTCAGTGACATAAAACTAATGAACTAATTACACTTTCACTAGTTTATTTGTTATAATTAAATGCAAGCATTATAGGCAAATTCTTATATATGAAAATTCTTTAATAATGAAATGGTGGTTGGGGGGATATGAATGAAATGTCACCACAAATCCTAGTGAATCATATAAGCAGGTATATAGGAATAAAGAAAAGAAAAGAAGATTTAACAAAAATAGATGAATGCTTAGTTGCTTAGTTGCATTATTATTATTATTAAGTTGTGCCCAATTATTTATTTGTAATTTGTAATTCCCATTAGGAATAGGACTGAGTAAGGTCTCGTTACTAACAGGATCCACAAATGTGGATAACCATTGGGAAAAACATATAAGCAAAAAGATTTGCAGATCCCCTGGTCGTCTGGCCGTGGTTCAGACCAATTCTCTTTTGTCTTCTTTGTAACAAAATGTGAATCTTTTTTTCTATCCATTACCAACATTTATTAGGATTTTCTCAATTAAATTATTTATATACTGTATACGATTTAGAGGATACTTGTTTTTTTATTTACGTTTGACATAACTAATCTATATAGCAACATGCTGCATTATAATAATGGCCTTCGAGCTTTGAGGAATTGTCTAGCTGATTGCAATAATGTCAATTCCTTTTGTGAATTCATAGCTAAGTGTATATCAGCTGAGATCAGTAAGAATTTTAATGTTTTTAAATAAGTTTTTACGCTCATCAAGACTGCATTTATTTGAGAAAAAATACAGAAAATGATATAACTGTTTTCTATTTTAATATACTTTAAAATATAATTTATTCCTGTGATGCAAAGCTGAATTGTCATCAGCCATTACTCTAGTCTACAGTGTCACATGATCCTTCAGAAAATATTTTAATACACTGATTTATTATTAATGTTGGAAACAGTTGTGCTGCTTAATATATATATATATATATATATATATATATATATATATATATATATATATATATATATATATATATATATATATATATATATATATATATATGTATGTATGTGTGTAAAATGTGATAGATCTTTCAGGATTCTTTGATGAATATAAAGTAAAATGAACAGCATTTATTTAAAATATAAACATTTTGTAATGTCATACAATGTTTCGGGTCAGTGCATTTATTTTCTTTCTTTTTTAATTAATACTTTTATTCAGTCAGGATGTGTTAAATTGATACAAAAAGTGATCGTAAAGACTTACTTAAATAGAAAATATTTCAGTTTTCTATCAGAAATAATTGTTAGAAAGGATTACAATTTAAGATTGGTACTTTTGCTTTTGAACAGCATAAAGGCAGTATGCGTATGTGTATATATATATACACACAAACACACACACAGATTACAGTGTATGTCTTTGTAAAACAGCCTATTGTAGGAACTCCGTGGACGGCCACTGGTACAGTTATGACGACAGCAGTGTGGAGATTGTGCCAGAGGAGGAACTGTGCACACGAGGGGCATATATCCTGTTCTACCAGAGAAGAAATGTCATCCCACCCTGGTCCGCCAACAGCTCGGTCAGAGGTGAGTACATTAACCTTTGTGGCCACACTACAGATGGGGGCTGACTGACCTTTTTCACAGTGGATCAACATTAGGCAGAAATCAGCTGAAGTAGTTTTTTTTTTCCTCATATATATTGTAATGTGAATATTCCACAGTCATTGCAAGAAAAGTGTAGGACCAGATTTTGACAGCTACATTGACAGTATTTGCAGTATGCAAAATATGAAAATTTCCACTTACCTCTCCCCAGATTTTGAAAATACTTTAAATAAATGAATGAACTGTAAAAACTGAATGAAGGGTTTTTTGAGTTTATTTAAGGTTATTTTGACTGGTGGCTAAGATGCCACTGCCTATGCATGATTTGTTCGTCATGGAAACGATAATACAGAACATGTGCAGATGATGAATTTTAGTTATTAAAAATGAAGGGGCAGTGAGAGAGTGCAGCATGCCTTAAGCACATGTCTAGGAGAAACATGGACCAGCCACTAAACAGTCTTTATTGTCTCATTGTGCAGGTTCCATCAGCTCCTCTATGTCAGATCACTGGCTCATCCGTTTGAATGGTGACAGTAAAAGAAGAGGAAGCATGGTATCACGGTCTTCCACAACATGCCCTTCTTCCATCCCAGACTCCCCAGAGTCTCCCGTCTTTCAAAATGAACCCTCAATGGAAGAGAGAGGTGAGACTACCCATCCAGTTTGTTCTCGTCATTGTAAATAAGAAAAGTAAATACAAAAAGGATGTTCCTTGACAGAGATTCATCATAGTTCTTCACTTCTGTGTTTTCCACCATGTGGTAAATATTGTGTAAATATCAATGTCTCTAGGTGGGTTTGAAAGCAGACCTTTTGTGCGAGGAATCCAAGGGCGTAGTGTAAGCATGAAAAGTCCCACCAAGACCAAAATGCTCCCACTGCGATGGTCATTTGGAAATAAAGACCGCCACAAACCTGCCCAAGCTCCTGGCCAGGCTCCTGCAGAGCTGGTGGAGTATTTAGAGTCCGGAAGAAGGCCAAGATGCACCAAAGACCCCATTGTTGCCCTAATGACTCGACCTTCCGATAAAGAAAGCAGTAAAGAAGAAGATACGAAAAAATCCACAGCCAAATCTTCAAGCCACAGCAGCCTTGGACCTCCAGAGTTTCTCAAAATACCAAAAGGTCAAGAAAGAAGTAGCTCAGAGAAAGCAATGGGCCAACAACCCAGCAGCAGCAGTAGACCAAGAGAAGATGGAACTTTGACCAGACGGAGCAGCAGAAAATCAAAAAAAACAGGACAAATCACAGTCCAGAAACAGCTCCAGCACTGGGATCCAATCCAGTTCCAGTGGTCCAAGTGGGTGGGATGATCCAGGCGAGGAGCGACACCATCCGGAGGAGAGACAGAGAAAGGGACAGGAGACAAAACATCATGACAGTGTCTTTGCTTTTCTGAAAGGTGGTTTCATGAAGAAAGACTCGCTTCGGAGGTCTCGAGAAGTTGAATCTGTGAAAAGAGGTGACGCAGAGGTAAAGAACCCATCTGGAGTTTCTCTCTCCAATGGGACACACAAAAGAACTTCGGAAGGTAAAGCTAATAGCACTAACCAAGTTCGTAGCAGACTCGGAGATGAATTTGCAAATGGCAAGGTGAGTCGTGGGTCATCAGACATTAAACGCTCACAAAGTTCTTCCAATATTCAAAGCAAGGCCGATCTAAGCTTAAGAAGGACGGCATCTCTGCACAGGAACGGGACGTCGGCAGCTCAGACACAGAACGTTCCTTTGGACAGGGGCTCTCAGAACACCCTGCAACGTACACGCTACAGCACAAACTCACTGGGCAGAAAGAAGGCAGTCCCTGAATCAAGCTTCTGAGACTCACTTCACTACACCCAAATATCACAACAGCGTAGCAAATATCTGAAAGCCCACGTAAGAACTATGTTAAGAAAGAAATGTTTGAAATGATGGCAGCACACTATGAAGTTGCACATACATTTGGAATAAGTGGATGATATTTTTGTTCACTTTTCTCTGCTTATATGAAGTGCCTCTGAACCAGAGCTATTTTTTAGATTTTTTTGTCAGACTGTGTTTTGGCACTGGAAGTACATTACACACTGGCTTCTGCACCATGATTTTGAATTGAAAAATGATTTGCCTCAGATTTTTATGTGCCACTAAATAGATTTATCACCTGTATTACATGAAGGGAATCACTCTCTCTCTCTCTCTCTCTCTCTCTCTCTCTCTCTCTCTCTCTATATATATATATATATATATATATATATATATATATATATATATATATATATATATAACTTTTCAGTTTCATCTTTTATGATTCTGTAGATTGTACTGACTGGCTGCTAACCTCTCATGGGTTTTCATGACATTTATCAAAGATGTCAGTTCTTGCACTTTCAGTGAATTTATTGCACCACTGTCTGACTTAATCGTGCTCTCAGACCAAAACATAAAGCTTATTAATTTTTGCTTGTTGTGCATTATGCATTGACATTTACAAATTTGTATTATAAAATTATTTTTAAAAAGTATGAAATAAACAGAATCTAAAGGGATGAGATATATTTCTAATGCTCTATCACATATGTACAAGGATGGCATGTTGACAACACAATGTATTAGACAGAACACCTTAGTAAAACACTGTCATTCTGAAAAGCACAATCACAACAACCTCACCTTTTCGCCAGTGGTTTAATCCATCACCTAAACCTAGTTTGAATGCAGTAACAAGAACCTGTTAAACTTAAAGGATATTACACTAAAAAATGTACATTGTTATTGTACCCTCATGTTGTTCCAAACATGTTTGACTTTTTTCATTAATAGACCACAAACAGAGATGTTAAGCAGGATGTTCATGCTGCTCTTTTCCATTCAAAGAAAGTTAATGGTAACCAGTAACTATCAAGCTCCAAAATGATTATATCATTAAGCCTTTAAAGCCTATTTGATACATTTAACTAGGGCCTCTAAATTATCAACATAATCAAAACATCTCTAACAAACCTGTTCTACATGTTCAACACAATCTTCTGCACTCCGATTGATAGTATGTGCTTTTTAGCAAGTACAAGGTCTTTTAGTATAATTGTAAAAAATGTCCACCTTCTTTTCTTTGTCCATCTGTCTTTTTGCTGTGAAATCTGGATTCTTATAAAGTAAATTTAAGAAGTACATTTATAGTGTTAATGTTTCAATACTGGACTGAAGTTAGGTTTACACACACACACACACACACACACACACACACACACACACACACACACACACAAGTATTAGTTAATAATGATAGTCTTAAATTATTTTTAAAATGTTTTGTTTTTCTCACGTAAATTTACCATATGGCTTCAGAACACTTGAAATTTGTCAGACTTGTAATATGAAATACTTTTAATGTGCTGTTTGATATATTTGTAGTTTGACACCCCCAGTCATCATTAACTTTCATTGTATGAAAAAGAGCAGTGTGAATATTCTGCTAACATGTTAAAAAAATGAGAAAAACATACAGATTTGAAACGTTCATAAAAAATAAAAATTTAAAATTAAAAATCCTTTAATCATGCTCATCTGAGAATGATTGATGCGTTCACATAACGTGGAGATCTAGAAATACCAATGACTGCAGAATAAAGAAAAGCCTCAATGTAACCAGTAAAGTGACCTTAAAGAGTAGACATCCATGACACAGATTGTGTTTGGCTCTAATTGCTCGGAACAACAGTCAGAATATGTCATATTGTCACCTTCCTATTTGGACTAATTGGGTCCATATGTCCATTAATCTGATGAATAAGACAAGGCAAACAGTCATTCTTATGTATCCCTCTCTAGAAGCATTTAAATAGTCTGAAAGCAACTCATTCAACTCTACTGCTATACTACATGCACAGCAAAGCTCATTCTTTTGCAAAAAATAACATTTTTGCATTATCAAGGATCAAAATAGCTTCTTTTCTCTCAGTGTGATTGGGATTGAATCAAAACTCAAATATCAAACTAAATCAAAATCCCACATTTGTGTGTTAAATTAATCTAACAAGTCATAGACCAAAAAGAAAGTGTCCTGTTGATTATCTCTTTGCAATCTAGGCTCATTAAAAAAAAAACGTGCCTCTACCTGCATTTTTGCAAAACTCCAAAAATGTACCTATACATAATATTTACAACAGTTTCCAGCTGAAATTAACACTAGTGGAGGTAAAACACTAACAACTTTTATTATTTTTTACACAAATTATGAGCAAATTATAGCAGATTATTTTTTAATAAAGACTTATTTTTTTGTGCAGTACCTTGCACAATATTATGTTATGACCTCAGAACCGAGATTTGTAAACTAATTTGATCTAAATTTGTAATAATGTACGTCGTGTTTGCATCATGTGACCAGCTCCATATGTTATGCTCCATCTGATATAGTAAACTTACCTGGTACAGTACTGCAAATGTGATGCAGAGCACTTCCGCAGGAGTGCTGCTGAAACACAAGTCACAGCAAAAGAGCTCAAAGACTTAAATGAAATGGCAAATATGTCTTTATCTCATGATTTTAACATTTTATTGTGAGTGGTATTGGATGTCAGATGTGATAGAGCATTCACATTTAGCGCCACAAATGTTTCATTTATAAACTGTGACAATTTGTACAACAACCAGTGTAATGAAACACTGCAAGATTCACATCTACCTGTTTGGAGGAGGATTAAATGTTAGCAGTGCTTCATGCATGCTTGAGTGCAAGAAGCAACATAATATAATCTGGCTGAAATGTTGCCACAGGCACGTTTTTCCAGTGAACCTGGGTACTGTATGCAGTAAAGTTTGAATTGCACTGTAGAATAAGGTTTAATAATTGATAAATTTACAGATATGCTGTTTCTATATCACATAGTTTGTATTAGTTTTTGTTGATCTGAATAAGCAAAGATATGAAATGAAGGTTTGCTTGTTTCAGCGCTCAAACACTTTCTGCCTATATGTTCAGAACAAAGGACATCACTGTCATAAGAAAAACAAAAGTGTATACTTTTATATTGCATTTATTTTGTTCATTACTCTGCTGTAGAATTTGTTAGACCATCGTACCAGATAAGAGACTAATCACAGTTATAAAGTTTTCAGTTTCAGTTTTCAGTCTTTTCAGCTTCGTTGAAATGTGTGTAAATTTTTGTTTTCTTCTGTCAACATCTAATCATCCCTGTTATTTTCTTGAGTATGTCAAAGGGGTTATGCAAAAAGCAGCAATTACACAGCATGTAACATGATTTGTGTAGACACAAAGGTCTGCTCCCCAAGGGCATTTTGTTTTTTTCCACTCCCATGCTTCCAAAATAATCCTGCTTTTCACTATGCTTGAAATAATTATTGTACTGACAAGACAATGAATGAAGGAATCCTACCCTGAAATCTTTTTTTTTTTTTCTTTTGAGATGTTTTATATGCAACTTTTTATAAACATTTTGTAATGTCTGTGTGTGCGTGCGTGTGTGTGTGTGTGTGTGTGTGTGTGTGTGTGTGTGTGTGTGTGTGTGTGTGTGTGTGTGTGTGTTATACAAAAAATCAATGGATAATATATCTGGGAACAGTATATGTAGGGATAGATTATATGTACAATTCAAATTATCATTGAATTATTTCACGAGGGTACATGTTCTGCTGTCAATATGATTATTTACAGGTTTGTGTGGACCTGTGTCTATACAATAACAATAAACAGATATATTTTTGTATAATTTCTGAAATTAAAAATACATTGGTATTCACCCCACGTTTCTTAGACTCTTTTAAAAATACTAGTTTCAGCATTTATCTTGATTCACATCTAAAAGTGTGTGTCTGTTTGCATACTGAATGACACTAAACCTGTTACTGCTCTTTGCAGCACCTTGTGAAAAAACTCTTTTTGCTTTGGCTACAATAGCTCCAGTTCCTGAGGGAGTCTTCACAGAGCAAGCAAGGAGCAGCTTGAGCCATTCCCCATCAGCATGCAGTACACTATAGTCTTCATCCTCAGTTTGAAGACATTGGTGTCAGTGTTTCAGTATCTGAATATTTTCTGTATTTATTCACAAAATCTTGATTTACATCATTTTTAATGCAAATTGCATCTGAGAAACTTACTATGCACTTCAGAATGATATAATTCTGCCATAATTGTTGTAATATTACAAGGAGTGCAAAGACAAGAAAATTATGCTTGATTTGTCTGCCCGCTAGAGATCTGTAATTATGTTTGGGCCCACTGAAAAAAAAGCCACACATACAAACTTAGATAACTGCCAAATTCCTCTCACCTTTGCTGTATAACATTCTGCAGGTGTTTTTAAAACAAGACAACAGTTCTACCCAAAATTAAAGTTCTGTCATCATCCTCATGTTTCAAACTTATATGATCTATAAATCTATATCTTAGTTTCTTCTGTGCAAGACGAAAGAGCAGGGTAGGCAGAATGTTAGAGACTGATATCTAAGTCACCATTCACATTCATTGCAGCTCTTTTCCACATAATGAAACTCAATTGTGTGGGCAGAAATGGTCAATAGACAGTTGTCTATAGTGTCGATAGTGTAGCAATCCATGGAGCAGCGAAACACTGAAGCCACTTTCAAAACAAGAAGGTTTCTGTTGGTCAGTACAATGAATGAAATCTATGTGGGGAACAATTCGCAACAAATTTTCCATAGCAACAGTAAATGTGACTGCACTTTGAGGCTGTCATTCTCCTTGACATTTCATTTTGTATTTAATGGGGAAAAAAAAACTTTTATAGGTTAGAAACAACATGAGAGTGATTAGATGAAACTCTCATCAAAAATGTATCTTTGATGTTTCATCCGTCTCTGTTTGCAGCATTGCTACATTTAATGTTGACCCATTGCTACATTTAAAGGACAAATTATAGGTTAATATGAGACATACAAAAGATTGCTAATTTAAACATTTTATTTAATATTGACTGAAATTGTTTCTTTAACCATCAGTTCCTACAAGTTCTGATAAACTACTATGAAAGAAGGTGAAACAGAGATTTGAGGGTCAAACTTATAAACTTTTCTGAAAGAAATCAAGTTCATGGTGTAACGAAGGGAGTCGTGACGACGGAGTTGGGGATCCAAAAGCAAGGCTTTATTTCATAGAGCATAGTCAGAACAGGCAGGGTCAAACACCAACAAGCAATAACATTCGAGGCACAGGCAAAAGAGTAATCCACAAGACAGGCAAAGGTCAGGGAAGGCAGAAATAAATCAAAACAAGGTAACAGTCCAAGGATCAAAACAAAACAAAAATCTAGGAAACTCGGAAAAGCGAAGACAGAGTGTGTGTGCGCTATTCTTATAGTCCTACTAATATGAGGCAGCTATGAACTGGTAATGAGTGTTGATGAGTCCAGGCAAAGGATTATGGAAAATGGAATCCTGAGTGAATGGCAAATTACAGAATGGAGTGTACCAATAGGTCAAAAACACCCCGGAGTAAAGGTAAATTCATAATGCAAACATGGATTAGCAGTTAAAACTTTGTGGCTTGCTTTGCATTCTATACATTTAAAATTCTTCCTTTCTTGTTTGTTTGCTTGCTTTATTGTGATATTATGTAGGATATTTGTGTTTTGAAGTGTAAAGCTAATTATTTTATTTAATGAACATTTAGTATCTTCATTATTATCAAAATAATCTGGCTAATTTTGCATGCATTGAATGCATTTATAAAACTCAATCTGAATCAATATGACATCCATTTAAATATATTTATGCCTGGTGTTATTCAGATGCATCCATTATTGACTAAGATTGTTATTTTATAATTATTCAATTATTCAGTTCGCAAAATGCATAACTTTACATAGAATGTTTGATTTATTATTTTACTTTAACAACTTTTGAAAGAAAAATACTAGAAAAAAAGTTTACTCTGTAGGATAAATGTTGTTTATACTCAGATGAGTCAGATCTCATGTTTTCAGCTTTAAATGGCATCTCATAAAGTGCCACACAGATGACATCAGTGTGCCATTGTTCTGCTTAATACAAGGTTGCCAAAAGGTCAAGAGTTTATACTATGGAAGTGAAAAGGCCATATGTTATTGTTAACCACATCTCAATGTAACCAAAGCAATAGGGAGCTTAAAGGTTGTTATTTTGAGTATCTGTCTCCTTTAGTATAGTCAGAAACATCATTAAGGTGACGAGTCTAGGTGGAGGGGTCTTAGACTTCTTTAAATATTTTTTTTCTGTTACAGGTAAACAAATCATTAACAGACTGATGGTTATATAAAAGTTCTGGATAAACAGTTTTCTCCTTCTGTGTTATTTCTGTCTTTACCTAGTTAACTAACTATGGGCTCAACATACTGTATAAAACTCAAGAAATTCAGATTGTGATTTTGTTATTTAATTTAGCCTGTCAGTTAATGACATAACACTTTTGTCAGCATTTATTAATGAATTAAAAAATATCAGTGTGACTTGAATAGACTATGATGAATATGATTTTAATATCTGAATTATAATTTATTTTAATACTTATCAAAATAGGTCAGAAATGTCAATACAATTGTCTGAAATCACAATGAAGAAGAAAAAAAAAGTCTGATGAAAGAATAACATTTTGGAAATTAAAACCTTGAAAAGTAGGTTGGTATATGTTTTATTTTTATTTATTATAGAGAAATATATAGGCCTAAATTTTAGCATCATAACCAAGTGGCTTCAGTGTTTATACTATTAATATTTAAAAAACTCTTTTCTTGTGTACTTTGGTGTTTGGAGTGGCACCTACACCTCCCAGGTGATAAAGCTGTGACAGAAATAAACAATTCAGTTCACAATCATGTATTCAAGATGTGAGGAAAATGTGCTATTACCTTTTACTTCATGGTTACACCGCATGACACAAAGTCCTTAAATTTAAACCTTTATTGTGAATGCTATGAATGTTTTTAAAAACCATTTGCAACATGAATAGAATGAATCCTATTTTTAAATCTGGGGATCATTTTGAGGTAAGCAACTATAGACCAATCAGCATATTACCAGTAATCTCAAAGGTTGCAGAAAAGGTAGTTCTTGAACAACTGGCATCTTATCTTAATACAGCTAAGGTTGGATTACACTATGCAATTTGGTTTCAGAGTAAATCATTCTACTGAAACAGCTACTTTACATTTAACAAAACAAATAAAATCTAAACTTGACAAAGGTGGAACAGTTGGTGCCATATTTTTAGATTTGTGTAAAGCCTTCGACACGGTTAATCACAACGTTCTTCTCTCTAAATTATCTAAGTTCCAATTTTCAACTGGAGCTTTAGCATGGATCTCCTCATATTTATCAAATAGACAGCAATGTGTAAAAATTAAAGGGGTTCACTCCAATAACTTAAACTGTACAACGGGTGTACCCCAAGGATCAATACTAGGCCCTTTATTATTTAGTTTATACATTAACAATCTTCTACAGTATTGCAAAGGGATACAAGTGCAAATGTATGCTGAAGATACTGTTATTTTTACACATGCGAGAACAGCAGAGTTAGCAGCCGAAAAGTTAATTGTTAATGTTGCTATGGAAAGTATTACACATGGGTAGAGCAATCGTGTCCTTGAACAAACAAAAGGGATGTATTTTTCTAAAATGAACATGTTTTCTTCCAGTGCAGATATTTTTATAAATGGTTAAAAGATAGAAATTGTTACTGAGTTTAATTATCTTGGTTTAACGCTGGATCCAAATCTTAGTTTAAAAAAAAAACACGTAAAGAAATCGATGAGGACTATAAAATATAACTACCCACTGGTGTAGCCAAGACTTTTATGCATGCTACAATCTTTTCTCATCTGTCAGGAGAAACTGTTATTAAACCTTTAAAATCTCTTTATAAACAGACCTTAAAAACTCTAAACAAAAAGCCTAACCATTATCACCACTGTAGGGTTTTGGAGAAATACATTTTTTTGAGCTTTGATAATTTTAGACTTCTCTGAAATTTGTGTATAGTATATAAAATTTTAAATGGTTTGGCCCCTTCCACACTTCATGTTTTTGTGCATTTTCGCTCAACAGTCTCTGTGAGGTCTACAAGAGCATCATCTACTAGTGATTGTGTTGTTCCTTTTTGACATTCTGCCTTTGGGTTATCATCTTTCTCAGTGAAAGCTATTATTCACTGGAACACTCTACCAGAAGACATAAGGATGTGCACATCTATTGACGTTTAAATTAAAACTAAAATCTCATTTAAAATTAACTCAAATCTGTAAACACTGATGCAGTTATGGCTAAACTGAACGTTATTTTTACTGTTCTTTTTTGGCTCTGATGGGATGTGTATAAGTATTACTGTATTGTATGTGTTTGTTGTTTTGTTCTTATGTTTATCTGTGATTATGATTACCTGCTAAGGGACCACGGATGAAAACTAGCCATTGCCTAAATTCGGTACAATGCAGTAAAATGGAAACATTTATGTTAAAATTGTACATGGTCCCTTTTCAAATAAATTTTAATAATAAAAATAATGAATATACAGAGTACATTTGACATATTCACTGACTTTTTGTTTTTGTTTCCTGTTATGGATTATCAACTGATTGTGGAGTGCACCTGTGTGTGCACTATAGGATTTATGCAGTGAAGTGTGATTATAGAAGAATGCATTTGCTTTCAAGATAAAAGGCCACTCAGAAGCCATATTAATGACTTTCACAGGAATGATTTTAATGAGCAATTGACATTTTAGAATTGCTGAAGTGTCTACAGCCTTTTAGCAGCATCTTGAAGTAAAAGGCTGGAATTGCAAAGGATATAAATATATATGTGTGTGTGTGTGTATTTACAACATGTTGTACATGGTTATACCTTGTCAGATGAATATTATCTGTTCCTCTATGGACTTTGGGGGTTAAGATTATTTTAATGACATCTGGCATATAAAGGGGCAATGAAGAGTGAAATAGCTGCCTCTGTTACCATGAGACTGTCTGTTGCTATAACAAAATGTTATGTATTCATCAACTCATACTGCTGATGACTTTGCAATATTCTTTATAAATAAAACAAGAATAATCAGCGACCAATTCTCCATACCACAAACTGACAAAAACTTCATAACCACAAATACTCATTCTCTCTCCTCCTTCTCTCCACTCTGGGAGGCAGAAGTTTCTAAACTTATTCTTTCCAATCATCCTACTACCTGTCCGCTTGATCCCATCCCCACTCACCTCCTTCAGGCAATTTCTTCTTGAGTTATTCTGCGCTCACTCACATTAACAATCTCTCTTTTCACTCTGGTACATTTTCCACAGCATTCAAGCAGGATCGAGTAACCCCACTGCTTAAAAACCACTCTCTAAATCCAGCAATTTTAGAAAACTACAAACTGGTATCTCTTCTTCCGTTCATTGCAAAGACACTTGAGTGAGTTGTGTTCAACCAACTCTCTATGTTTCTTGCACAGAACAACCTCATGGACAGCAACCAATCTGGCTTCAAAAGTGGCCACTCAACTGAGACTGTACTGCTCTCAGTTACTGTAGCCTTGAGACTGGCAAGAGCAGCTTCCAAATCTTCAGTACTCATCTTGCTGGATCTGTCTGCTGCTTTTGACACAGTTTACCACCAGATCCTCCTGTCCACCCACATGAAGATGGGCATCTCAGGAACCGCACTCCAGTGGTTCAAGTCTAACCTCTCTAGTAGGGTAGGTCCTTCAGGGTGTCTTGAAAAGGTGAGTCACAACTTCTTGTTACTGGGGTTCCTCAAGGCTCAGTGCTTGGACCACTTCTCTTCTCCATACACATGCCATCTTTAGGATCTGTCATTCAGAAGCATGGCTTTTCCTATCATTGCTATGCTGATGACACTCAACTCTAGTTCTCATTCCAACCAGGGATCTCATTTATTAAACTCTCTGTAGATTTCATCCTAAAAGTGTATGTATGCTCAAAAGCTAGAAATACAGATTGTGTCAAAGCAACTGAACAACATTAATTATGTAAATAATAAGGTGTCAATAATGCAAAATGACAATAGTAAACACTCATTTTTCAGTTAAAGGCAGTTCATCATTGAATTAAGTGATGTCATCATCCAGCTCAGTTCAGTTTAAATAGTATCTTTGCAATCAAGTAAACGATATCACTGCAAATGAAGTGTCCCCAACTAAGCAAACCAGAAGCAACAGCGGCAAAGAACCAAAACTCCATCGGTGACAGAATGGAGAAAAAACCTTGGGAGAAACCAGGCTATAAAACCATGCATACGCCAGAACCTGCGCAAAAAATACCTTCATAAATCCCAGTCAAGGGAAGATTGAAGAGGAGAGAGAGGAGAACTGAGCCTGGTTTCTCCCAAGGTATTTTCTCCATTCTGTCACCGATGGAGTTTTGGTTTCTTGCCGCTGTCGCCTCTGGCTTGCTTAGTTGGGGACACTTCATTTACAGCGATATTGTTGACTTGATTGCAAATGATTGCACAGATACTATTTAAACTGATTTAAACATCACTTAATTCAATGTTTAACTGCCTTTAACCGTCATTTTGCATCATTGACACACTGTTTTCCTAATTATTGTTGTTCAGTTGCTTTGACACAATCTGTTTTGTATTAAGCACTATATAAATAAAGGTGACTTGACTTGACTTGACATGAGGGGTGAACCCAGCGAAAACCTTAGGTTACAGTGGATGGGGAACCGATTGCTCCCCCATGATATTTTGTAAAGTGTATTTATGACAAAGAACTGCACAGATGCAGATGCGGTCTGAGGATCGAAAAAGAATTCCCTGAACGACAGGGAGGAGATGATCGAAGTCTGCCGCCGATTTCATATGAAATTTAAAGGGGACTGAGACGATAACGAATTTGTGTACAGTTTATGGAACTAATCGCAAAATTTTAGGGGAGCTGAGTAGTCATTTTACAGGGGTTATAGTCCGCCCATGGTTCCACCACCGAATCTAGCAGTGTCCGCCATAATATTGAAGTAAGTGCACATCATTGATCATTGTTCTCATTAAAAAAAATAATAAATTCATTACGAGATCTGCAGTTTAGTTTAAAGATGAATTATTGTGCACCTATAGCACTCATCACTGTCATTAAAAAGGAAAAGTGATCAAGTGCATGCACTACAAATATGTCTAAATTCATGTAATTTTGGTTTAACTTCTGCGTAAAGTACTTTATGTAATTTCAGTCCTTATCTCCATTAATAAGAGTGGAATATTTAATGTAAATAAGTAAATCGAAATGAAAACAGAGCTAAAAATCGTTGTTTTTACTTCATTAATTTTCTCACTCCAGGAAAAGAAGTTTGTACACATGGGTCAGAGTTTGCTGGGGAAGTGCACATATTTTCTAGTCAAGTTTGTTTTTATAAATCCCAGCTTTTGCATAGGAAGTGACATACGCCTCTTTCGGGACTGGTTTTGTGTGTACACAATGGTTATAAATTAGGCCCCAGATGATCCAACAGTAGCTGTTCGCATTGTAGCCTGTCTGACAGACATTTCTGGCTGGATGAAGGATCATCACCTTCAACTCAACCTTGCTAAGACAGAACTGTCTGTGGTCTCAGCCAACCCAGCACTTCATCACAACCAGGGCTAGGTTCTACAATACAGGGCTACAATAGGTTCTAAAATACAGGGCTACAATACAGCTAGGTTCATCAACCTTAACTCCTTCCAGGACAGCCAGGAACCTTGGAGTTGTGAAGCTTCACAGACCATATTGCTACAACGGCCCAACTTGGGGATGTGCAAGAATAGCGAATCCACTTAAAGGACATGGTTAGCTCCTTGCTAGCAGTTGCCTTTTACATTACAGTGCATAAAATTTCACTTACCACATAAACAGAGAGAGGTAAGAATGACTGATAGGACAATGGTGAATGATTTGCAGATCCTGAGCACCACGGACAAACATCTAATCTTGTGAAATGTGTGGCAAGAAGTGCCGCCCGTAGTAGTAGGCTACATGTGATCGCAATCTCGAAAGTGAAAGTAAAAAGCAATCGCACATTGTATCGCAAGTGATTCAATGTCCTGCATATTAGTAACGGCTCCCTGATGCCCGCAATTTATGCAGTAATGTGATAATTACCCAACGATATAATTGTGAGAGAAACCATTGAAATATTTATAAATATTTATAATAATATATTTTTCTCATATATCTCGTGTTCATTCCTTTTAGGTGTGCCATAGTACACATCCTTACCTTTCCGAATACCAGATTCAGGCACATCCCTATCAACATTAGGAAGATTAGACCCTTCCTAACAGAGCAGACTGCTCAACTCCTTGTCCATGCTCTTGTTCTCTCCAGACTGGACTATTGTAATGCTCTCTTGGAGGGCCTTCCTGCATGTACTATCAAGCCTCTGCAACTGATCCAGAATGCAGCAGCCAGAGTGGTCTTCAATGAGCCCAAGAAAGCTCACCCAACACCTCTTTTCATCAGCTTGCACTGGCTACCAATAGCCACTCGGATCAAATTCAAGGTACTGATGCTTGCCTACAAGGCAACCACTGGAGCTGCACCAATTTACCTAAACTCACTAGTTCAGACCTATGCGCCCTCTAGAAGCTTGCGTTCTGTAAGTGAACGATGTCTCGTGGTGCCATCCCAAAGAGGCACAAAATCACTCACTGAACTTTTCCTGGACTGTCCCCAGCTGGTGGAACGACCTTGCCATCTCAGTCCGAGCAGCTGAGTCTTTAGCCAAGGGAAGTCGTGGCCTAATGGTTAGAGAATCGGACTCCCAATCGAAGGGTTGTGAGTTCGAGTCTCGGGCTGGCAGGAATTGTGGGTGGGGGGAGTGCATGTACAGTTCTCTCTCCACCTTCAATACCATGACTTAGGTGCCCTTGAGCAAGGCATCGAACCCCGAACTGCTCCCCGGGCGCCGCAGCATAAAAAATGGCTGCCCACTGCTCCGGGTGTGTGTTCACAGTGTGTGTGTGTGTTCACTGCTCTGTGTACGTGCACTTCGGATGGGTTAAAAGCAGAGCACCAATTCTGAGTATGGGTCACTGCACTTGGCTGAATGTCACGTCACTTTCACTTTTTTTTTCAAAAAACATCTAAAAACACATCTTTTTCACCATCACTTGACCATTTAATACTAGCACTATTCTATTCTATTCTATTCTATTCTATTAATTTTGGTTTATATATATATATTATATATATATATATATATATATATATATATAAAACTTGCTATGTGCACTGTGCTAGACTAACTGAGACTTGTCACAGCACTTTGTTGTGGTCTGATTGCTTCTGCTTTGTAAGTTGCTTTAGATAAAAGTGTCTGATAAATGACTAAATGTAAATGTATTCATATCTTACACATTAAGACAGCTCTGAGGCAGCATTTGCGTCTTTGAGCTTCTTTTTATGACTCAAGGATTTTTCTATTTACACAAAACACCAAGACACAACTTTCAATGCACCTCTCAAGCAGCATTGTGTCAAAGCATTTTTCCCAATTATTTTCTCAATGGGATTTTCAAGAACCTACAACAACCTCAAGATGAATCACAACATTACAAGATTCCATTTGTAGCTTCAAAAAGACATACACTTCTTTTTTGAATATTTGTCTTTTATAAGGGAATGTGGTACGTGTACTATTATGATTCTGAAGGACATAATAACAATATATCTCTTGTTGTCACAACAGCAAAATATATGTAGTCAATACCAATATGAGTGAAATTTCATGATTCATGAATTCATTAAGACTTTCTGATTAAACTAGCATTACTTTTTAAGTACACATTCTCAAGTGATTCAAGATGAGCACAGTCTACAATATAAAAGATCAAAGTACAAACAACAGAAAAAAATTATTAATGGCATAACAGAGAATGTCAACTCTACAGGCTACATGTATGAACAGACTGAAAATTTTGACCCATCCAAAAATAAAAACTTATTTTAGTATGTACCAAAGTACCAGTACTTTTGACATCCCTACAAGAAATATTTAAATATCCGTAATTATATTATAAAAGTTGTTTAAGAGTGTAGAGAGACTGATTTGATTTCATCATTTGCAAATGCATTTTGCTTTATGCTCACATAAACCACAGGGTCGTCACTGATGAGCTCTTTTGCCTGGAACTTCAATTTCCATGGTAAGAACGACTTCACTGATTGGTGGATTTCTCTTCAGGGTTTACGGGTAGTGTAATTATTTATCTGGGATTAAACAATTAAATTGAATGTTTTGCAGTATATTGATTGCCCCCCCCCCAAAAAAAATTAATAAATAAATAAATAAATAAAAATCTTATCAATTATCAATGCTTAACAACATATGTTAAGTTTTGTGTGTGTGTGTGTGTGTGTGTGTGTGTTTGTGATTTGAAAACACTGGCTTTTGACTCTTATATACCAAGGGTGTCTGCCAAAACAACATTCACTGCAATAAATTTTCAAGCACATACTCAACACTTACGTGTTACGGTTTCACTACAAAAAAAAAAAAAAAACACACACACAAACAACTTATATAACTGACAGTAATATTTCAGTGGATCACACAGCATGATACAAAATTTCGCACATATTTACATTCAAATTTTTTTTCAGTAAACATCCTTATGGGATGATGTATAAAAACTATGCAAATGCATAATGCAAATGCAAATACACATACACGCATTGCACACAAAGATGACAAAATATTGATCTCTTGTTTCATAATTTTGTTTTTTCCTTTCTTTTTTAATCTTTCCTTTATTTTCTTTAATCAACGTTATATACAGTAATGAAGCAGACTGTTGTTTTAATGACATGCTGCATGCTGCCAGTGATGGTGACTGTCATCTGTCAGCATATAAGAGCACATCAGCTCAAAGATTCTTCACTTCACCCTCATTGTTCCATCTGACTGTCAGTCATTCTATTGTTCTTGGTATTTCCTTGCTTGTCATAAGCCTAAATATATTGCAACTGGACCAAGAATTACTCACTCAAATACTTAAACTTCAGCCTTCAATCATCTGTAATAACCACAGTATTCTTAAAATTAGGTTGTGTTAATGAAAAAAGAAGAAGCAGAAAAAAAAAACATTAGTGTATTACTCTGAGGTGTTTGCAGGAATATGTCTTTGGCAGTCTGCGGTCAGACGGAGGGACACAGTGGCCTCCGTGCTGCTCGGGTTGACCCGGAAGTGGTTGTGCGCAGGCTGGATAGCCACTATTAACTGCCGTTTAAAGGTCTTACTCAGAATTATATAAAGAAAAGGGTTAATGCAGCTGTTAGCGTAACCCATGCTAATAGCAACATGATAGACATAATAAAACGAGGCACTGGGTTTCTGTATTCCCAGATGGACAAGCTGAAGGATGTAGTACGGAGCCCAACAGATGAAAAAAGCCGAACAGATGGCCACAGCCATCCGAGTTACACTTTTAGTGCGCACTTGTTGGTTCCTCGGGGGAAGAGGTGCCACTGAGGTAGACATGTGCTTCAAGATTTTAAAGAACACCACACAGATAATCATGAGCGGAAGGGCGAACGCCAGCACAAACTGATAGATAGTGAACCAGCAGACGTTGATGGATGGATTCGGAAGCAGGAGAGCACATCCCACCTGGCCGTTGTGGAGAGGCATCAAACCAGTGTACATTAAGACAGGAGTAATGGAGATGAGAGAAAGCACCCACACCATCCCCACCACACCACTGGCAACACAGGTTGTCCGGACGTGGTTAAAGCGGAACGGGTGGACAGTAGCCACGTACCGGTCCAAGGTCATAACTGTGAGGATGTAGGTGCTCACTGTCTGGCTGTTCGAATCTAGGGCAGAGATGACTTTGCACATAGCAGCTCCGAAACACCAAGATCCGTTACCCAAGAGCTGATGAATAAGAAAGGGCATGCCGAGGAGGAAAAGCAAATCCACAATCGAGAGACTAAATATGAAAATGTCTGGTACTGTTTGTTTAGCCTGGCATTTGGTCTTTTTAATGATGGTGTAGATGACAATAGAATTTCCAATGATGCCCAAAAAACATATGGTCCCAAAAATACTGGGCAAGATGGCATTTCCATTCTGGTCCCCCATGGTCACTAAACACACAATGAAATCACACATAAGAATGAGATCCATATGTGGTGTGTGTGTGTGTGTTTATAATACATAATATATATATAACGAACAAACTTTAAAGAGCAAAAAAGTTTACATATGCTGTACAGCATTTATTAAACAGCTTTTTGTTAATTCTTATGCTAGTTATAGTGAAAGAAATGGTAGCTACACTCTTAAAATTAAAGGTGCTTCACGATGCCATAGAATAACCTTTTTGTCTAAATGGTTCCATAAAGAACCTTTAAAATCTAAAGAACCTTTCTGTTTCACAATAGGTTCTTTCTGGCAAAAGTAGTTTCTTCAGATTATAAAAAGGTAAGAAAGAGATGGTTCTTTAAAGTTCCTTTGACTGAATGGTTCTTTGTGGAACCAAAAATATTCTTTTATGGCATCACTGTGAAGAACCTTTTAAGTACCTTTATTTTTAAGAATGTACAGTGCCTAAAATACATACTTTATATTATTAATGCACATAAGAAAGAAAGCAAGCAAGAAAGAAAGACTGCATTCATACCATATAACATAATTTGTTATATAATAATAATAATAATAATAATAATAATAATAATAATAATAATAACACGTTACTTTTCCGTAAAACGTTTCGTTAAGTAGCTTATAATATCAGATGATTTGCTACATAACTGGATTTCCATCTTCACTTCCATAAAACGGTTTCCCTGAAATATGCCTACCTGGTATATGTGCCGACGAGTTAAAGAGAAGCAGGGATGAGTTTTCAGAAGCTTCAGAAATATGTGAAAAATTGTGAAGGAAATGCCGTATTTACATCTACCTCTGCAGATAGCTAAGTCTCACAGGAAAAGTCACACCTTTGTCACCGCCTCACATTTGATACTTATAGTATTATAACTCTATACACAACTTCCACCGTACTCATTACATACCTTATCGATGCATGCGATGAATAAAAAACTAATAAAAACGAAGCAAACATGGGATTTACAAATATCAGATTTCTTACGCGGAAAACTTGTTTGAAGACGCACGAGTTGAAGAGCAGCAGCATCCACAAGTCTCAGTGTCTCTGCAGAGATGGGTTAGTTAGTCAACACTCACTGTCCTTGGACACCAGCTGACACCTCCAGTTATGAAATGGCAACTGCATCTCGATCCATCAGGGCATCACTATTTCTTCTTCTTTTTTAAAGGTTTGTAGTTGTTCAAATATTGATGCGAGGCTTGTGTGGGTCTGTTTGTGTTTCCTAACCACTGCACCAACCCAACAAGTGTTGCTGTGTATTTATTTATTTTTACTCAAATTTACTGTAAATTGGCTTATGCAGCCAGAAATTTATCTGAATTATGAGGTCCGGCAATGTCACTATTTATCCACTAGATGTCGCTCCGTTCATCTGTGTGTCATGCTGCATTATACTCATAGAGAACTGGAACAACCATTCTCTTGTTTTGTTGCAGTACCAATCTGTACTGCAATCTTTAACGCGAGATTAAAAGGTTTAGATAAGAGGATACGCGCGTTTAAATCAAATCTCTGATCTACGGTGCACCGTTGATTTGTGTAGTTTCACTATTAATACAGGGTGGGAAGTAGACCTTTCCATCTTTGCGGACTATAACAAGAAGGAAGCGGAAATTAACAGCCCGTTTGCTTTTCCCGGAGTCGGAAAAATTAACTGCTACCGTAAGCCCTATGAACATGATTTTACTGTTGTTAAAATCATAGTATTTCTATGTAGTTCTTTATTTCACTGCGTAAGAGGGATCGGAGAGGGAGACTGCACCTCTGTGCGCTAGGTAAGTGTTTTCCCTTATCTAATCAGCAGATAGTTGGATTGTAATAATGTTTCAGTCAGATTGGTAAAAAAAAAATTAGATGTAAAGATTACTGATTAATATATAAGAATGTCTTTACATCTTAAAGATTAAGATATAAAGAAATAAAGATTAGATGTAGGGAAAATAAAAATACGAAGGGAATTCTAATGGTGTTTTTGTATATGTTTCACAATGCTGAAAAGTTTGGTATCAAAACAAAGGATCGCATCTTCACCATCACAGCATATGATCATTAAACGAATCCGTTCCTCTAAGCCCAAGTATTTACATACGGAACCGATTTTACTACAACAACTGTAGACGAACGACGCGAAGTGACAAACTATATTGATCCTATCACAATCAACGAAGCTGTCTACAAATGACGTAACTGACGCCCAGGGCCCACTGCAAATTTAGTTCAGGGCGAGCCGTCCGGAGGTCAGTCTTCGTTGCATGTTTACAGTGTACTGACTGCATGATTATAAAGATAAAGTGCTATAATGTCGCATCACTAGCTGAGTCGAATAGTGGAGCGAACAAATCTTTTAGGTGAATCGTTCTATGGCAAGCTGTTTTAACATTTAATCTATAAACCACATTAGTATCTAATTTAATGTTACTAGTACTTATTTTTTAGATACTAGTATCTTTTCCATTAAGTACTTATCCATGAACTTCTAGTGCTTATTCTTTAGGGACTAGTGTTGTTTGTAGTACTTAGGCCTATTAGATAGTACTTAATCATTAGGTACTAGTATGTTTTCATTAGATACTAGTGCTTATTTATTAGGTAGCCCTACTAGTGCTTATTCATTAGATACTAATACTTATTCATTAGGTACCATTAAACTATGGGGCCATTGAATGCTTGAATCTGACTGGCTGACGAACATTCTGAGGTGTGCAATTATTTTCTCTGGAAAACACATGGCGATGTGTTTATAGCGCGTTTAGAGATGCTGCTGCAGGACACTGTTGAGGGACACACAGAGGTAGCCTAATTCATACAAGCTATCTCTCTCTCTTTCTTTCTCTTTCTCTGTGTCTCTGTCTCTCTTGCTCTCTATCTAATAACTTCATTAATAACTGCATTAGAATGCTACCAACAGCTCAAGCCTCCATTACCAGCTTTAAAATTTTGGAACTAGCAAAAGAGGTGTTGGATGAGATGCGGAAGAACTAATCCTACTCACAATAGTGATTTAAGTACAAAAACCGGACGAATCCCTTTAAATATATCATCTGATAGATGTCTTGAGGTGTGGTAACCGTTGTATAAGCGGAATAAATATGACCCCGGGCCGTTGAATTTGTTAGAAAAATAATGCACACCCGAGGTGTAACACCACCACATGCATCACCCACCTCAGGTGTGCATTATTTTTTCTAATTAATTCAATGGCTCATCGTCAATTATTCCTTACATACTTAATCAGTAGATACTAGTATGTATTGATTAAATACTAGTACTTATTTATTAGATAATTCTTATTTATTAGATACTAGTATTTATTCATTAGATAGTAGTACTTATTCATTAGATATTAGTATTTATTTATTAGATACTAGTACTTATTTCAATCATGACTAGTAATTATTATATTGTTATTAGTAACAAATGAAATGTTTTTGCCATTGACTTCTATGGGTATCCATTATTGAGATATCCACTATTCGGTTTTGGATAGTATGTAACCACTAGTTACTAGTACGTATTTTTTAGATACTAGTACTCATTCATTGGATACTAGTTCCTATTAAATAGACACTAGTACTTATTCTTTAGATGCTAGTATTTATTCATTAGATACTAATACTTATTCATTAAATACTAGTGCTTATTTATTAGAAACTAGTACTCATTCATTAGAAACTAGTACCTATTAAAAAGATACAAGTACTTATTCAATACATACTAGAACATAATTATTAGATACCAGTACTTATTCAAAATTTTACTAGTAAGACTTTTTTATTTTACTAATACATTTTTAATTGAACTCTAATGTAGCCATTTGGACTAGTCATAACATAAGATGAGTAAAAAAGCAGATCTGACTAGTAAGATAAGAATTGTTACTAGTAGTAATTACAAAAGATCACAGAAAAGCAGTATCTGCCAATATGATTACTGATACTGATCTTTTTAAAGCCTTATTTTTAATCATGTATAATTATTATTAGCTATATTATTAATAATGTATAATTTTAATAATTATTAACATTTATTCAGGCCTGAATTTCATTTTGTAAAATGAATTCCCCTCTTAGGAGAGGTTTTTTTTTTATTTGAGGGGTGGAGGGGGGCATTTTTTAGACATTTTTCAAAAATATATATCTCACCTAAATGTTAGATCATGCACAACATTTTTGTTTTGACAATCGTGCAATTGTTGCACAATAGCTTACACACAGAACACGCCTGATTTCGTGAGCTGTATGTGAGGCAGCCTTTTACCCCAGGTTCACACATATTCCGTTTACAGTGTGTATGCAGTCCATGTGTGGTACGTAAGCGGTGCAGAAGCAGCACAGACTGTGCTTTCACACAGGAGTCTGCAACTGATCCGTGGCTGTTTACTACAAACAACATTAATCCATTATTTTAATTTCAAATCCAAACATTGTTACTGAAAATGCTTTTTCAGCATTGTGATTCTTTTTTACACAGTACAGTAATACAATCTTTCATAGATATGTTAAAACACAATAAATATAAGAAACACATAATTCAATGTTTTTTACTTTTGCATTTACTTCTAGATTTATATATTAAGTTGCTCAAACAAGTGGCAAAACATTTAAACTACTTTTCACTGACAGAAACAGTCAGCTCTACTAACTTTTCTTTATTACAAGCAATCCTGCGGTTCATAAAGAACTATGTTTTCCTACCTCCTACCTCCATAAACCTAAGCCAAAAAGCCATAGCCTATGTGTTGACTGTGAAACACAGTAGAGTTTAATTATATGCATTTTCGTGTCAATCCATGTTCATATTTACCACAAACAATGCACTGTTACTTTAATTCAGCGCTTGCATTGCAGCAAAAGTAGACTCGGTGCAGAAACAATCTCTGCACCACTCCAGACGCACTACTCCTGGAACGCACTGCTGGACCGCAACTATGTGCAGTGTGAACATTTTAATCTGTTAAGATGAGCACGGAAAAAATATGCACCACATAGGCACTGCAAAACAATGTGTAAACCATGTGTGTGCGCAGCGAGTGTGCATGAGCACACGTTATCCAGTAGAGCGCGAGTGCTCAATGGTTAAACACTGGCAAGAATTTAAAATAAATGCAATTTATAAACTTTAGTGACAATGCGACACTGCCTCGATTGTGCAAGTGACAATTCCTGTGTCGACTGTACAGTGTTCAGCTGGCTAATAGTGCAGACGCAATGTGATTTTAATGCCATTTGCGCATTTTGAGAGAGAAAGAGAGAGCGAGCAGAGATTCACTCACGTTGTTTGTGAAATTATATCTTACAGAAGGTTTTCAAACTACTTTATATGTTATTTAATGAAGAAATATGAATTGTACCTCACCTTCAGCATTATAATTATTTTACCCACGCCGGACAGAGACTGAGATGATGCCACTGCATGTCATGCCGAACTTCTCACGAGCGGCGCATCATCAGCTTGAGATTTTTTTTTTTTTAGATCTGCCTTTCTTGAGACTGTCGATAAAACATCCCAATGTGATTATCGGCCGATAGTGATCAGTAGCCGATTAATCAGAGCACCCCTACATTACATAAACATTGAGTGCCTCTCCACCGTCCAATCAGCGTCCACATGGTAATACAAACACATTAATATGCTGAATTAATTTGATTGTTAAGTAGGGTTAACTGGCTTTGTAGGTTAGCCTATCTTACTAATTGGTTATCATGAAAACACAAGGAAATATTACAAACCTGTTTAACCAGCAAAAGTATAATGATATGTTTTAGTCCAAATTCACTACACAACATCAGTCAGTCTTTGAAATAACTTATTTTTGTGATCTGACATGGTTTCATTAAACAGAATGAGGCAGAAATCATGCCACTTTATGTTATTCTATACATTGATAAAGGATATGTCGATTAGCATTGCATTTTAAACATACTTTTATTCTTATAAAAATACCCAAGATGGCTTGAAGAACAAAGATAAAACCCATATATGTCGCGATCATTATTTATTGTCTTGTTATCTGCATGTTATTCGCTACTAGGCTACATCTACAATACCGCAAAAGCTGAATGTCTTCAGTCATCATCAGTGAGCGTGTTTTACCATTGCACGTTCTTAAGGCGATTATCCTTATTATGTTTAAGCTCTTGAATGTTCGAGTTAATTTTGGGAGCAAGAACCCCAAAAACAACCATACCACCAAAGATAAATTGTGTTCAATAAGCTCAAGTAACTTGCCAAAGTGGTCCTGTCTGAAAAGCAGTTATATATCAGCGTTTTGACTGAACCACTTCTACTTCTGCTGCATGAGATGAGAACACTTTTATCATTTTCTGATTCATGAAAGAGTCTGCTTTTGTGATATATTTCCTTCTTTCTTTACTGCAAAACTTTTGCTCGGTCTAGATGCGCTTAAATCTGCACTAATGATGCGTTCCTTTCACGTATCACACATGTGCACTTCAATAAGCAGAAAGCGGATTATTGTGTTTACATGCCACGCAAAATCGTGCAGCCCTACAAGTACAGCAAACCTTTTATTTTTTATTTTTTTTATTAATAATTTTTGGCCTTTTTTTTCAACAAAAGGTTTGTCTGAAAACCAAAAGGTTTGGATTTTGTGTGCCCTGTACAGAAAATGAATGTAAAAACCTTGTATGTCTGTATTACCAGTGCTATATGCAAAAAACGTACAGCCCTGATATGATATATATTGTTTCTACTGGATGAAAATGAGGAAAATAATATATAATAAAATTGGTGTCTTATCTCCATCCTGCCACCAGAGGTCACTCGTACAATGACCAACAAACACATTAGGCTACAAAAAAAAAAAAACTAACAAAAAAAAAAAAAAAAAAAAAAAAACTATCTATGTGCAAATTATGTGTACAAATTTTGTTTGTTTTTTTTTTCTTCTACGTGGTTTCCTCAAAAAAAGTACATCCGTCTCCTTGTTTTCATTTCCTGTCTAATCTCTCTCCTATATGTTGCTGGCTCATTAATATTCAACATATGATTACCATACTGTGCAGAAATGCAAATTTAAAAGGTACTAGCATCTATAAAATTCATGATATCTTTGGTCTAAATGTTGCTAGTAAATAAAAAAATAAGTACTAGTTCTATTTTTTCTTAACAAGAAGATATAATTAAATACTAGTCACTATTGGAATAATACTAGTATCTAACAAATAAGAACTAAGTAACTAAGTAACTTTAAAAAATAAACAATAACATAAAGAAAAAACACAATAATACAGTTAATAAGAACTAGTAGCTAATGTATAAGTACTAGCACTTAATGGAAAAGATAAAAAAGATTAAAAAAATAAGTACTAGTAGAATGAAAATAGATACTAGTACGGTTTGTAGATTAAATGTTAAAATGGCTTTCCATAATCGTTCTCGTTCAGTCCCATGCACTGATTCGTATTTTGTTCGTCGAAATAAGCGCGTAATTCCATTGGTGTTATTTTCTGTCATCAGATGGATTATAAGCAGCAGCAAATAACATTCGAGTGTGGGTTATGGAGGGAGGCAGTTTTCACTGGTTAGATCGTTTGAACGAATACGTTCCCTTTACTGAACGAGACTCGTGGATTACTGAACGATCGATTTGTAGATTACAATTCGCGAACGATCTGGATTTGAAGTAATTGGACATTTTTTCGATAATAAGGATCTGGCCGACTAAATGAGAAGGAGCATGTCGGTCGTTAGTAATGTTGAATGATCTGTTTTGTTCTCAGTTAAGGAGTAAAACTCTCTCACTAGAGCTTCTTAGTAGATTTGTAGATGAGTTTTTAACGAATCGGAAACTCGCACTGAAAAGGCCTCTGGATGAATCAGTGAGCGAATCTAAATGAATCTTCTTAGTGAGTCGATTCAACTGATTCGAATCACTGGTATGAATCAAAACCTCATCCACTAGCGTAGAAAAGCAACCTGATCTTGACATGAAATGTCTGCAATGACGCATCTCACTCAGGAACGAATAATTTGTTTGTAATTGTAATTAGTTAACATGTATAAGCCATTTGTTTTGACTTCAGTATTTCAACCAGTGTGTCAGGTCTGGAGATGGACTCAAGCTTTCACCAGCATCCAGTATCACCCCAAGACACCCCACATTACATCTGATTCCTCTTATTGGCTCATAGTCGGGGGGGGGGGATGCAAGAAAACGTCAGCTCGACCCAGTTATTCTGTTTTTTTCCCTTTTATATTTGCATACATTGGAAAGCTGCTTCATACCAGATCTGATTAAAAGGGAGAAGAAAAAATCATATAGCCCTGGGCCTGCTTCGTCGTATAGATAAACTACATTTGCTTCAAATCTTTATGTATGTCTGCAGGTTGTCAGCACCCAGATAAGGAAGATCTGTCACTCTCTCCACGTTCAGCAGTGACAAGGACAGATATTAGGAGACTGAATCAGATCATCTCAGGGCTGTTATATTCTGCCTATAGAAAGCACTTCCCCGTTCCTGGGGCTTTATATTGCTTAATCCTCACATCCCCCACAAGCCCATGCCTGGAGGCAATAGCTAAATACGATTTCAAAGCTACTGCAGATGATGAATTAAGTTTCAAGCGAGGAGAGATTTTAAAGGTAAGAGGCATTTATTACTGCTGCATTCTTCATTTCCTGTCCTGTCTTTCTGTATAAACCAGCTATGAGGAACTTGATGTCTACAGAAAATATCTAGTTTATCTATTTGTCCGTTCCAATTACTGGTTTTATACCAGACTTTAAATTTTTAGTATTAACTTTAAATCAGTGTCAGAAATATATAGCATTGATTTTATAATGTCTGGATGTGCAGTGATGACAAGTCAGTTTTATTTGTGTCACTTTTTCACAGTACACATTGTTTTCAGTGCAGCTTTACAGAAAATCCTGATGTCAGTGTTTATGATATTTTAATATCTTAAATCTTTATGCCTTACAGTACCATTTAGCAGATTAGAACTATACAATAATATAGATTTAAGTACATAGCAGTTGGGATTGTGAAACAATTGGATGTCATGTAACCTTGTTTATATCTGCTTTAAACTGAACAAATGTTAAATAATTTGAAATGAAGGTTTTTTTTGTGTTAGCTTTGAGGCCATAAAATATTTTATTTAGGCTCTGATATTTTTACAGCTTGATAAGTTATGCCTTACAAAAAAGTGTAAATAGCACATAGTTCATTATATTTCATTGGTTGCCGGGGAAAGTACAACACCCCCCCCTCCCCCAATAAGGCACGGAATGGACTTGATGTAATTTTAGTGCGGCTCCAGAGTGATTTGTCACGTGACATTTAGGTTCAGGATGATTGGCTGGAAACATGGCACCTGTGAGCAAAGATGGAGTTTTTTGTGCCTATTTAGTGTTTTATTTTGAGACATTTTTATCCTTAAAAAACACATGTATAGAACAACTTCCATTAATATAGTATAAGAATGCTTTCTCTCTGATATTATAACAGACCTCCTCTTACCTGCAAGTAGCATATGTTAAAATTTTGGGTTCCAGTAAGATTTCTTTTTTTTTTTTATTTTTAATAAATTAATACTTTTATTCATTAAGACTGCATTAAAGTGATGAAAAGTGACAGTGTTCTTTTGAACTTTTAATTATCAAAGAATCCTGAAGACATTATGACAGTTTCTAGTTTCCACAAAAATATAAAATAGCACATATTAAGCCATTTCATCTCTGATAATAATAAGAAAATTCTATTTAAGCCCCAAATCAGCATATAAGAAGTGATTTATGAAAGATCTGGACACGGGTGACACGGGGGGCTGGAGTAACAGCTGTTAAGAAAAAAAATGTCAGCTTAGTCATCATAGAAGTAATAGCTATTTAATATCTTGAAATATATTAAATGAAAAAAAAAATAAACAGTTATTTTAAAAAAAAAAAAAATACAATAAAATATTTTACAATATTCCTATTTTACTGTATTTTTGATTGAATAAATTGTAGCTATGGTGAGCACATCTTTTTGGAGACATTAAAAAACTCATCTTGCAATCTGAAACCAAGGTCAGGATCACCCTAGAAACTCAAGACTCCCCCCAATCAGCCCAACCCCTGAAGGGTTCATCTCCATCCAAAAGATTTTGGACTGATTCAGGACCCACGCTTGCCATCCTGCAGTAAATTTAATTTAGGTCATGGATCAGCTATTTCTTATTTGGCCCCCTGGACCTTTCAAACTCCAGTCAGCAAAAATGCAAGGCTTCAAAGCTGCACATCATTCTCAATGTTCTAGATCAATTTTTTAAAAATCTAGGTCAGCAGCGTACATAAGTACTCTATCGGTGCTTCCTTTCTGCATTTAATCTACCAACTTGAATATGATCGCGCCACTGCCCTGTCACCCCCCATTTTACTTCAAGTTTTGTTTAAGTATTTGGCATGCAAATGAAGGGATAGGGATACTGGGCCAAGGTTTTAAACTCCAGCAAGAGGGTCAATGAAGGACCATCTCTCAAAGAAACCCTTTGATCTAAGAGGTCATGAAATGCATATTTTAAAGATCATCTTCTAAATCTGAATTTTATTAGAGCCTCTAAAAAACTAAGAAAAACTCTTGGCAAAATTTGTTTGTTCATTTGTGGGGATTACTCTCTCAGAGACACTACCACTTTTCTTTATCATATGTCATAATTGCAATTTAATATTACATCATATTAAAAAAATTGCAGGAGTGTAAAAAGAGAGGGATGTCAGACCTTTGTCTCTGGTTGTTGCCTATTCTGCATTGACTTTACCCCATTCAGAAAGTAGAAGCTCAGGAGTGTTGGGTCTTAGTATTTTTTCCTTCCCAGTGCCTACACAAGATAATTTCAAATCCTGGGACAGACCAAAAGCAATATGGGATTTGATAGTATCTCAGGATTTCAAAGCTTTTTATTTTTCTGAGCAATTTATGGGAAATACAATCCCAATTCCTCCAAGGCAAAATACTATATTTTCATACCAGCAGAGTTGTAAATTTGCAGTCTCAGCTTTGCAAACTTGTAAGGAATAATTGATCACAGGGAGACCAAGGCACATTGAATTATTAAAAAATAATGCACACGCAACAGACGTCAAGGAGGTCAGCCAGACATAAAATGGGGTGGATAACCAAGGGGAGGTAACTGTTTCCACGACAGAAGAGGTCACCTCGGGTGTGCATTATTTTTAAATAATTAAACGGTCCATCATCACATTATTAATTTATGTTTTTAATTTTATAGCAATATGTCCTAGATTTTTATATCCTTAAACACATGTATAGACCTACTTTACTTGTATGCATTTTTTGTTTCTTATAAATAGGGTCCTAAAGAAGACCTCTACAACATTTTATAAAACTTACGTAAGATCATGATTATAATTAGCCCATTAATTCACTGAAATAAGTATGCCATAGTGATACGAAAAGGTTGTTTGAATAAGTGGTATTTTATATGTAATAAATTTACAATATTATGTTACCAAACTTACATAGTTGAAGTAACAGAATTGGAAACCTGAATCATGTCGAGAGGAATGTCCACATTTTGCTGTTCTCTATGAGTTGTGACAAACTGAGAAATCATTTTCATTGAAAAGAGAGAATAACAGCCTAAACCATATCCCATGGGATAAACAGCATTTGCTTCTAATATGTTGAGAAATATCTCCAAGCCCCAAGACTCTGTTAGATTGGCCTAGAAAAATCCTGGCTAATTACTGTATCAGATAGCTCCCGACTGTAGAATAGGATTTGATCTTCCCTCGCTTGGGTTCTGTTTTTTGAACCTCTGACTCCCCCTCCAGGGAACTTGTCTTTTTTTCAGGGTCCTCGGGTGTTGTGATTTTGGTGCGTCCCCCACACTTCCCCCCCCGAGGGCGCAGCGTTAAAAGTTTTTTCTGGATGGTGTCTGACATATTTGCATATTTTTTTCGCCCTACTTTTCCCCGAGTTTCATGGAGGGATGTTGATTTTTGCACTCATAGGAGCTGCATCAAAGAACGTGTCACCTGCAAAATAAAGGATTCACTCCCGGCTCACATATATCCCTCCATCTCTTCCTATCCTTCAAATCTGTATTTTTATTTTCTGTTCCTCTCCGCGGCCCCGCGGCAGTGAAAAACAAATCCAGCGCCCACCATTTTGAATAATTTCGGCACTGGTATGCAGGGCATCCGCGATCCCATTGTTACTTGAGCTACTCCGTCGCAATGAAAGCAGTTAGCTCAAAAGGGCAAAATATATAATCATGGGTGCAAACAAAAAATAAGTGGTCCCCCGCAGGTCAGCATGCGCGATCAAATTAAAAAAATATTGTGCTATATATAAATAGTTTCCTGACAGCGCATTTTAGTTCGTACCGACGTGTTTGAAAGCTGTTATACACAAAAGTACTATTTAAATCAACAAACTGTACTAATATTAAGATTTCTTATTCAAACTGAACGTCATAAATCTAGGCTTATCCCATGCCATTTTTTCAAAGCCTCAATGAAAAACTGTAACATTAATTCAATGACGCTTATCAATCAGCAGCAGCGCTAAATCCGGAAGCGCGTATACTTACTTGCCGTCAACCTGCCAGAAGTTTTGAAAATGATGAAATTTTTTAATTTTTTTATTTTTTAGATGAGTTTGATTTTATTTATCCAATTTTAATAATCTAAAGCGCTTACAATTGGGAATACATAAAGCTAGGGTATTTTCTTAAAAGAGGCAAACAAAGAAAGTAGTAGTAAATATCAGCATTTTATTTTTTAAAGTTTGTTTATAAAATAATTGTATTTGTATTTAATACCAGGCCTACCTTTTATTTTTATTAATATTATCACACATTATTATTTAGTTTATTATTTTATTTAAAAAAAAAAACTAATAAATTAAAGTGCAATAAGATTATAACTATTATATTATAATTTTCCAAAACACTTTTAAATCCTGGGACAGACATAAAGCAATGATGGGATTTTGATAGTATCTCAGGATTTTAAGCCATTTTTTTACTGACATTTTAAACTCTGGCAATTTATGGAAGCTACAGTGCCAAGGCAAAAGTAAATCTATATTTTACCAGCAGAGTTGTGAATTTTGCAGTCTCAACTGAATGTGTAGGGAATAACTGATGACAGACCACTGAATTCTTAAAAAATAATGCCCACCTCTGACAAAATGAACTGTCCCTGTCGGTTAGCGCAGCACATACACAACCACCATCTTACCTCACTCCTCCTCTGTAATAATTCCCTGCTGAGGTGATGTGGGTGCACACAGACAGGCCATTAGCATACTGGTTAGGGGATATGCCAGTATCAAATTTTTCATGTTGCGATTAATTTGCTAATGCTTTATATATATAAATACCTGAACATTTAAAAACAATAAAGCAATACACACACACCACACACACACAAAAATGTATAGTTAAAAAGTTTACACACAGATTAAAGTGCAAAAGAATTATAAAGTACCAATAGGTATTACTTTACAATAAGATATCATTAGTTAACGATAATTAATATGCATTAACATTCACAATAGCTATATTTGCTACAGAAGTTTATTAATCTTTGTTAAAAAAAAAAAAAAAAAAAAAAACAACAATCATGTTAACTCATTAAATAACAGTTGCAACTTTTGATTTTAACGTGTGGTTATTAAAAATATTGGAATTATCCCAAGATTAATGAATATTAAGAAGTTTTTTTTTTTTTTTTTTTGTTTTCCACTCCCATTGGCAGTTTATTGGTTAACTAATGAATTAACTAATGAAGCCCTAATTGTAAAGTGTGAACAAACAATAAAGAATCAAAACACTTTCAAACAATAGCTAGGGCATTTTGTAGTAGGGCCTTCTGCTATCAGAGTGAATTGTGCTTTCATTCAAGCACATCTCACATTCCGCTCCGCCATGGAGCTTCTTATCTGTGCTAGTTTACATCAGATTGCACATGCATCTGTGACCTCAGCATATAGTGGTTGTTGTGCATATTGTGACCAGTTGATGGGAAACGTTTTTTTTTAAAATGCATTCAAAATTCTGCATAATTTATAATAAATAACTATTTCTCGATATTTTGAAGTGCCCAAGATAACAATATTTCGTGCATGTTCAATTATCGCGATATATCGCATTACCGACCCCATACCTGCACATGTCTAATACTGGTTTCACATACACGCAGACATATCCACTTCATCTTCAACAATGATCCACGCTGCACATAACCACACACACACACACATTTTGAAGTTGTCCTTTGTATTCTTTTGGTTTTGTTTCCTGTTGTAAATACTTACCCATGTTCAATGTTTGTTTGCATCCGTGTAGCGGTATTTCGCGTTGCTCTCCTTGGACGACGCACCTTCATTCATTCCATTGAAGAAAAGTGAAGCCGCCATTCTCCCAATAGCGCGTGGCCATATTGCGCTGATTCGGGACCAGAGTCTGCGCAGTAGCAAACTCCGGACCAGAGTCTGAGCATGTACAGAGCGAAGTGGAGCACACTCCCCCAGAGTCAATCAAAAACACATGCCCCTGACCCTTTTTTTTAAATAAGCCTGACTGGTCCAAATTTTTGTCTGCTGCTTTTTCATAAAAGAGGCTTGCGTTAAAAAAAAATAAGGTAAATACAACTCCAATCTCTTCCTGAAGATCCCGAAAAAGTCTGTTGGAGCCTCAGTTGCCAATCATGACGTCACACTCATTTTTATAGCATCACATAACTATCTAAAACCAAACTTATTTTAAAAAAACGAACATCCTAACTTACATCAGTGCGATAAAATCTACATCAGATGACATAAACCCTGTTTGAAAACAAAATATTTGAAGTGAAATTTAATTATTTAGTTTGTCCCATGTCCCATTAGATTACATGGGTGTGCTATTGTAAATATGTACATACCCTTTATACTTGCCTCTTTATTTGGTCAACGTGATGGTTTTACTTTTGAGGACTAGTGTGGCACACTTGTGCCAGAGTTACGGAAGCCGACTAGTCCATTGTTTGTCCTAAAAGGGAAATAAGAAATGTTGCGTTGTTGTTTGTTCTTTTTGTATATATTCATTTATTTTAAAGTGTGAATACATGTGAACATTGAAACCATTATACATGCCTCTTTATGTGCTATTGTAAATATGTACATACCCTTTATACTTGCCTCTTTATATTGGTCACTAGTTTAATCTTGAGGAATTTATGGAGTCAGGCTTGGGCTATAAAAGAATAATAGCCCCAAAAAAAACCAGTATTTGCATTGGTCAGTTTACCTGGCGAAAAAAAGCCCAAAAACCAGCGAGCAACTGGGTGCTGTGTGGTCTGTGAGCAATTCCCTACAAAGTTTTTGCGTGTATATATGTTAATTAATCGGTTTTTGTTCTTTTGTACAATGTTTTCTTTCTAACTTTGTATATAGCTTTGGTCGTTTTTTTCTACTGGGACTGTTTCACCTCGAGCACTGTAAAATCACTTTTCACTAAACATCTCTGCGAGTATTGCCATCATTTTTTGGTCTTTTTTTAGGCGTTTTATTTTGAGACCTTTCCAGGTTTTTTGTCCTAAAAAAAAAAAAAAATGTGAATAGAACTCCATCCCATCCATTCCTGCCCGCCGCCAGAGTTCTGAACTGAACAGTGTAGTTCAAATACTTCTTTGAAGTGGTTTAGTGAAAGCTTCGTAAGAATTATGACACTATTGGCTTCCCCCTATGGCCTTCGCATTCCATGACAAAGCAACGACCAGACAGGAAAGAAATCAGGAATGCTACCTTGGAGCGCTCGGTAGGGAATCTTCTGCAGTTGCATCTCGCATCCTGTGTAGAATGCCACTTGTAGAAGAAAGCCGCCACATCCAGTTGGTTTCCCCTGCATATGAAGCAGGCATAGTCATGGGGACTGGCCAGAGGCAGATTGAGGGTTGGATGCCGGCGTGAGAGAGAGCACGGAGAGTGTTGACCCAGCTCCTTTGCAGAAGGTCAGCAGGAAGCGGGGGAGACCGGGGTTGATCCATAGGATCAGGTCGTTTTAAAGGTCTTCTGTCACAAACCAGGGTAGAGACGGGAGCGTTAGTAAAATAACAGAGTTTAGTGAAAACAGTCTTAATTCAGAGTGAATGGCAGGTAAGAATGATGCCAGTGGCAACAGTCCAGAGAGACTTCCAGATATTGGATATTGGATCGTGGATTCAGAGTATGGAGTTGGGATCCTGGAGACTGGGGAGACAACAAGGGAAAAACCACAAGAGGATCATCAGAGTTTCTGGAGGTAAAATAGAAAACAGGTTAGCACACAAGAGACTGGTGCTGTTTAGTGTCATGAACACCAGTAAACCGGACACCAAGTATTGAAGTGCAGGGTGGCTTTATAATTGAGACAGATTAGTCCTCAAATATAATTCACGCTTTGAAAAAACCATCGATTCACCACATGCGTAAACAATTTTCACCATGCATGAAACCTAATTCACGTACCACACAAAAAAAATTCACCGTGCCGTGCCAACAAAAAAAAAATATATATATCACAAAACAGCAATTCACCATGCGCAAAAATAAAATTATATATTCATAAAATACATTTCAACAAATGCAAAACACAATTCGTAGTATACAACTGTGCACCAAAAACCTTTGAATGTTTAAAATGTACGCGTGTCCGAATGTACAAATCGTCATTTACTACGAATCCACTTGGATTTGTGTGTGTGTGGTTTTTTGAGACTTTCCTGGCAGAGCTCTCTGCCCACGTGGGTCTGTCGGTACTCTTTAGCCAATCAGTGCGAGCTTACCCATTCAACCATCATATCATAAGCCACTGAGAGTGGCATTCAGAAGCTTGCAGGCAATCGGGGAGACGTCAAGAGAGAAGCCCATAGAAGCCCTGGCGTTACATTTTAAAATACTATACAAAATAATTAATCAGAATACTTCCTCCTGCTCACTCACGCAGCAAAGAAACTCCCCGCTCAAGCTCGCCGTCTCTGCAAGATTAACATGGCAGTTTGCACGCAAACAGCTACGAGAAGATTTACATCTGGCAGACAGGTTGCTGACGTCATCAAAGCTTAGTTTTTGAGTCTGCGCGTCAGAAACGGAGGAAAGTTCTAAAAAATCGCTAAATAAATGGGCTTCACTTGTCTCCCATTGAGTTTCAATTGGGTCGCTGTGTCCATTTCTTTTACTGTTTCTGGTCATGGATTACTGATGTAAAGGCTTAATTTCCGGTTCTAATTAATCCATATTGCGCAAAAGGGGCGCAGAATCGTGCTCCTTGAATGCACTCTCAGTGGCTTATGATATGATTGGTTGACTGGTAAGCCTCGCCATTTCTGATTGGCTAAAGAGTACGACAGACCCACGTGGGAAGAGAGCTCTGCCAGGAAAGTCTCAAAATCACACACACACACAAATCCGAGTGGATTTCGTAGTAAATGACGATTTGTACATTCAGACACTCTACTTTTTAAACATTCAAGGTTTGGTGCACAGTTGTATATTACGAATTGTGTTTTGCATTTGTGTAAATGTATTTTATGGAATATATAATTTTATTTTGCGCATGTGAATTGCTTTTGACGTTAATATAGTCAAGCTATATTTTTTTGGTGTGTGTACGTGAATTAGGTTTTTCATGCATGTGAAATTGTTTACGCATGTGTGAATCGAGGTTTTTTTGCGTGAATTATATTTGAGACTAATCTGTCCTCCATAGCTTTGTCATACTGGGAAGGATAACTGGATGCAGGTGAAGGTGATCAGTACTCTGACGATTGGGAACAGGTGATGGTGATGATGGAGGGTGGCTGTGACGGTGATGTATCCCTGTCACATACAGTCTTTATGCTGTTTTTTTACTGCATTCTCTGGTGCTTGTTGTAATTATTTTAGTAAATAATAAGTAATAATGTGATATTCACATGACTCTAATATGTTTAGTAATATGTTTTAAATATATCAGTAAATTCATTTCTTTATAATGACAACAGCATAAACAGTGTAAATAGCGACAGGATTTTCATTTTTGGATAATTATTCCTTTAATAAACAGTTCATAGACACTTTATTATCCAGGCTGAACTCTTCTGTTTGTAGTGCAAGTCTGCAGTGCTTTGACATAAGCCATAGAAACAATGTATTTTCAGTATTTTTAGCATCACTCTCACTGACATCCAAAAGTGCCTCTGGCACAAGGCAGAATGCCACCTAAAAGGTCTCTCTCTGCTTCCAGTCTTGAGAATTTGCAGTTGTGCTTGAGACGTGACTAGAAATTCTTCTGTCTGTAAACTATAACTGCACCTATATTCTTTTTTATAGTTTTGCACTTGCAGCCAAAACACCTGGTTGATAAAATTATATTGGAGACTATCAAGAAAGCAAAATGCAAGGTGTGCAATTTTTAGGGTTTCAGTATAAATTAGCATTTAAGAAAAGGTTGGGTTTCATTGGACTCTTCTGGCATATTACCTTCGCTAGCCCACGATTCACTGATTCAGTGCTTGAGAGGCAGGCATTTGGGTTGACATCACTGATGTCTTAACTTCACGATGCCTAATACTGCCCACACACTCTATGACCTTCAAGGTCATCAGATTGCTGTTCTTTTCACACTACAACAACTGTCTCTGCTGATCTCATTTCTAGTCAAGACACATTTCACACTGCAGGACCCTTGGATTGCAGACAGGTCTAGATATTTAACCGCCTGCTAACTATCTATAGTTTCTTTCTTTGAAAATTTCACACATGGTGATATGCATAACATAGACACATGCATTTAAAGCACTTGATGACTGGCTTTGGTGACACATCTTTCCATCTGTTGCATTCATTTAACTACAGTTAAGATCTTGTCTTTGAACCTCCATGACTCACAAGAACACAGACTGCATTTAACACATCCTCTACAGCCTTCTGTAGATGCGTGTCTGGAGCGTGTCAGCCTGTGATGAGCTGTTTGGCCTTCAGGGGATGCTTGGACTTGTAATATCATGACTGATGCCATATTTACAAAGGAAGTAAAAAAATGCAACACACAGATTCATCAAAAATGCATCAAACATTAATCAGCCCTTTTCAGTGTGGAAAAATTTTTTGATTGAAATCTCCACTAATATAGTCATGTTGAGTTTTAACCTAGTCTCAGCTGCTGAAGGTGATTACATTCTTTCCAACCATAGCAGCTCTCCATTGCCCCTGAACACAACAATAATCTGTTTATTACAAATATGAAGCTAAGTCGGCCCGCTGGAAAGGTACATGCCAGACATGTGTTTAAAACTTTTGGATTTAGTGGACATTATTAGCCTAATAGGGTTTGCCTGTATTGTTTCGTTTGAGTAGGCTACTATGATTATCACTTAATAAGAAGTTACAAGATATTGAAAAATCTCACCCCCTGCCTCTATGCTTCATTTTCCATTTTTGTCTCATGAGCAATTATGCTTCATTTGTCTTTCAAAAGTGCTTTAGGCACATTGGACCATATTTCCTAGAAAAATTGTAATGGCCTACATTAGCCAGATTGGGTGTGCAGTGTGACCAAAACCTTATAAGATGTAACAGTGTAAGTAATGTTATATTACAGTCTCATTCAAAAGTTTGGGGTCAGTAAGATATAGTCTACTATGTATTTATATGCTTATATATATTAAAGGATGCATTAAATTAAATGCATTGAATTTTATAACAGTTTTGCTTTATTTTTGGTTAAATAAATGCAGCTTTGGTGAGCATAAGAGGCCTCCTTTAAAAATATTAAAAACATCTTATTTGACCCCAAATATGTTAACGTAGTGTTTTTGGGGGAAATTCTGTAAAATTACCCATTATAAAAATAAATAGCCATGTAGTGATGTGATTTAGATTTTTTTTAAAAGGGGGTCATGACATGGGTTTTTTTTGTAGTATTTTATTATTATGGTCCCCTAGGTACCGGTGGCAATTATAGTATTACTATAGTTTTTTTTTTTTTTTTTTTTTTTTTTTTAACTTTTAAAATGTAGTGAATTATGACATTTTCCCACCCTGTTATGTGACTCATCCTTGTGATTCAAACAGTCTTCTGTTTTTGGGTTGTTTCCCCCTTTAAGAGTTCAGTGTTAACACCCATTGTTATGATTCAGCTAACGACAGTGCCTATGGATAATTATTAACACCCCCAGCCAGAACATTTGTGGATTGAGCATAAACTGTTTAGTACGCGGGTGATGCATCCCTCGAAGCCAGCGATCGGCTCTCTTGCAAGTGATAAAAACCTTATATGTTTGAGCGGCATTCTGCGTGGCATGCTGTAATTTTCCTGTACACAGACCCACTGCGCTGTCCGCTCGACTGACAAACTGTATGTGAGTGCGCCGGCGCGACAGGACGATACCGAATTGAGCGTAGTTGTCTTGTGCTGGCAGGTGAGGTCATATGCAAATGGTTTGGAACGTCATGGAACTCTGGATCGCACCGTGGACGGTCAACTTACTTAACGATCTGTGGGATCCAGAACGAGCTGTATTTAGAGTGCTTGATTAAATAAATGGCTTATTTATAACTAATGGGAAGAGACGCTCTTAGCAAGCTATGAAACTTGTGGCATGACGTTTTTAATGGTACAAAGACCTCTTTATATTCCGCAAAGGATCAAGGGCAAATTTGGTTTCCTCGGATTTTCATGGCCCCCGTTTAACACATTTAAATCTCATTGAATTGTATTTTTCATTTTCAATTTAAGTAACAAAAACATAACAGCTTTATGCTATACTTGAGATAAAAAAGTACTCACTCATTCAAAAAATAAAATGCAAATTTGTAAGGAAACAAACTGATTCAGACTTTAATTTCTGAAGAATAAGTCACGCTAGAAGCCCGTATGATGCTGAGATAACATAGAATGAACACATTTGCAAAGGACATGGAGTACATGCCCCGACCGCACGTATTTGTTTTTGCCGATATTAATCAAGCCCAGTATGAGCTGTCCCGATATATCGGTATCATCGAATGATGGTGCCATTATTATTATTTTTTTACAGAAATAATAACACAGGTTACATGCTTCTGAATGGTTTAATTACTTAGTTTGTCCAGCAGAGTGTGCTCCATTGTTTGCCTACTGGCGACCCAGGTCAGTGGAGTGTAAAGAATGCACAAATGAGCTCATACTTTCACCCGAGTCCGCTTCTTTCAGATTAACATCCACCCCCTAACCCCCTGCACCTATATTTTAGATCGTCACATTACAATTAGGGCTGCAAGATTTAAATCTTATTTTTTATATCGATAACGATATCCACCTTTTCTTAATTCTAATTAAAAATAAACATCATCATGATATTGGCCGGAGGGCTCGTTATTTACTCCTGAAAAACGTGTTTTTCATTTGGCATTTGCATTATCTTGGATTGCTAACAAGTCCCTTCACTAGTGTTCATGCCAAAACAAACAGCTTTTTGCTCTCCTTTAAGGATACACTTTCTTCCCTGTGTTTTTATTTAATTTGTGCAATCTGGCAACCCTGTACACACTCACTGATGGCGTAACAAGGGCTGTATTGATATGAAAACCTGTGCTGGCGTTTAGCGATCTCTCAACAGCGATATTCTGCTAACATGAACGTGGTCATACCGCCATGTGTGTGTTTTTTCACAAGCCATTTGGAGTTTGTGTTTACCCCAAATGTGCCATGATCAAAACTTTCAACCGATTTTTCATAATGGACTCTCTTGTGATTGAGGAATACATGCACTTTTTCCCCCCCTTTTGGCAATTACAATGGAAAAATGTATCATAAATTCGGAATTGTTGGATTTTATATTAATAATTTCTAAACCGTTAGTACCAGGTCGTTGTTGCAAAAGGGCATGGCACTAGTCAGTTTTCAAGGGTATTACTATCTTTGAGCATAATATTAACTGTGCGATCTGAGTGGCTTTTTATCATTTGCGAACAAACTGTCACTTAGAAAATCTAATTTGAATAACAGATTACAAAGCACTAACCAAAACCATGGACTTTTGTAAAATTATCATAGTTTTGGTTTAAATGAAGTCAGTGTATAGTCCGGGCGGGTGGTTAAAGGACCCATGAAACTCTTATGTGAATTCGCTGCCTGAAAAAAAAGTCTAACGTGCGTTGGGACTTGTTTTAGCTGTTCATTCAGCATGAATCTTTGCTGGTCAAAAGCTGGCCAGCATGCTGGTTTTTGAGAGGGTTTTTTGACCATCTCCTCAGCAGTTCAGGCTGGTCTTAGCGGTCAAGATAGCTGGGAGACAATGCTAAAACCAGCTTGATCAAGCTGGGAGCCCATCTACTTCCCACTTTAACCAGCTTCGTTTTAGGCTGGTTTTAGCAGTTTTTTTTTTTTTTTTTTTGTTGCGGGATTAGAAGTCTATTTGTATTTTGTGGTGCTGCATTTGATCGCGTACGGTTACAGCAGAATAGAAAAACAAAAAAACCCCATTACTATCAATGATGTTTGTCTACACTGGAGGCAGTAAACTGATGCCAAATCGTTTCTATTATGAAGGCATAGTGCTTACACAAAGTTTTCAAATGATTTTTGCAACAGTTCACTTTGTTGTGTCCTTGTTGATCGGTGCAGAAGAAACAGTGTCAGCATAGTTGGATCAGTACGGTCAGTAACATAGAAGAATTGTAAAGTTAGTATCTGTCTGGTGTCCACTAGACGCAGTGAGGTGGTTGCTTGCGTCTTTGTTAAATGGTGATTTAATGCTATGTGTGTCACCCAAGTGGAGAGATTCAACTCAATGCTAAAGTAAATACACATACAATAGTCCCCATCTTTTATTCTCACAATGAGCTTATTATATTCGTTTGGCTACATTTAGTGAGTGCCCTGTGATTTTCCGTGATTCAGAAAAACTAGATGGAAATCCATGGAATTCCAGTCATAAAAAATTTTAAGTTAAGGTATAACGTTGTAATTTCATGGAAGTTGTCTCAATTTTTGATGAATAAATAACAAAACAGGTCCGCTTATAGACGGTGTCTGTGAATATTAAGGCCTAAGCCCAGTTCTATGTTATACCCCTTCACCCCACTATGCTCCTCTGCTTACTACACTTCCCCTTGTTACCTTGAAACAGAGTGTCAGGGGGTTGGGGTTGAAAATATTCCCCTAAGAATGGGTACACCACTACTATCTGTCCACACCGTAATCAGACGTCGAACAGCTCCCTACAATACACACACCTATACCGATGTTCTGGTGTGCATAGAGACTTTAATTACAGTTCTAACATTAATGCAGCTACGGACCAACACCACACCAAACAAACACACACACACATCAGATATGTACAGCTCACACATCAGGAGCAAACAAAACTTGTCAACACTTGCCCACGACTTTTGTAACAACAGTTTAAATACTGAATCACTAGGATTTATTTTCCAGCAACGAGAGGATAAAAATCGTTGTTGCTGAAGTAAAATCACTGTAAAAAGAGAAACACACAGATGTGCATACACGCAACTTCATCTCTCTCTCTCTTTCTCTCTCTCTCTCAAATTGGCAATGTTTGACGAAAAGGGTTTAGCGATTTCTAATTATTGGGGGTATAGGCCCCTTCTCAATGTCTATGGTGGTTATTACCCTCATTAGACATGAAAAATATGTTGTGGCACTATCGTGCAGTCTGTAATGATATGACATTAGCAAACTTTAGCAATTTTTTGCAAACATTTCTTTGAGTAATATGACTGTAAATTGTGAACTCACGATTTGAATGTAACCATAATACAAATGATACTTTTCGTTAAAATCTTTCTATTAATGCCAAAAATGGCTTACATTTATGTTCTTTGTTGTTTGCTCTTTGTTTGTTTGCTCATGTTGCCGCTGTTATTGGTTTATGCTTGAGATAAATTCATATACCCCTTCATTTGAAGTGTGTGCGGTACCAAAAAATCTTAGTTTGAAGGGCTATTGGTCTTCACCCTTACCCCTACCGCTCCTCAACCAAAAAATGAATCGAATCGAGACAGGGGGAAGGGACTAAGGGGTAGAATTGGGATTGGGCCTTAACTGCGATTCAAATACGAATGTTCTGCATGTTCATTTGATTTACCAGAAAATACACAACACAGTGTTTGTGTGAAAAATATGATGCATGTATTTTAGTTTATTCATTTCAGATGTTTACATTTGAAAAAAGCTAGGTCCTGCATAAACCTGTCCCTGCTTGTACTACACAGTACCTTGTTTAATTCTTAATTCAGGTTATATAATGTATTGTTCTCTTTGTGTTATTTAATTTATTTATAATAAGTGAAATTAAGTTTACTGTTAAGTGCACTGATGTCAGACTCATTTTGAATAATACAGTTATTGTTAAATTGGTTCCAATAAAAAACCCCCTGCATTCCCTCCATAGGCCTAGGTTTGTCACTCATCATTATAACGTGTTTGCTCCACCACCATTTGAGTTTCTTCATTGCAATTAATCTATATACAGTACCAGGGTAAAAGAGTTTGGACACACAAATGGGGAAGATGTGTGTCCATACTTTTGACTATATGTTCCTATAGTATAGCCCTGCAATAAGCATATTCAGCCGATATATCGTTATTGGTCTTTTGGTGCTCCCTAATATCAGTTATCAGGCCCCCCAAAAAAACCCCTATCAGTCGGGCTATATTTATATAGTCTGTCTCTGTTTGGCATGCATTCTCTGTTGCTTGCTTGTTTATAATCTTGTTCTAGCCGGAATAATTAATAATGTGGCTGTTAAATGAGCTAATTTATTTAGTAAGATATTGTGTTTGGTTCCATTTTAGGTGATAATGAATTATCTTCTATTCTTCAGACACATAAGACCATTCCACAAATTACCACTTTTGATTGTGATTTAAAATTGATTGTGAATTAAAATTGAAAGCATATTTAAAATTTAAACAATACAAAGTACTTGCACACATGGTTCCAAGTTCTTCAAGTTTAATTTATATTTACCAACAAGATAATCCTGGTCTGTCAAATTTGAGCAGGTGGTAGAGAAGAAAAAAAACGGGCAGGACCGAAACTCTATCTTTTTCTAATGTTTTCTTCCAATTTTCCAAAGCAATTGACAACTGGTTGTAAAAAAAGCTGGAAGAGCAAATTCTATCTTCCACATGAGCAAGGGATTGTGTGCTTGAGAAACTAATATTTAAATTCCACCTGACATGCCTTACCTTGCCTAACACGACACAAACTGTGAGAAAAAACATAACTGAATCCTGCAAGTTATTCTGTACTAATGCACAGCATGACTATAAATAGCTAATAGTTTATAAACTTGTGTTGAATGACGTTTACTAAAAAAAAAAAAAAATTGTTACTTGTTTTGACAAGTTTGAATTAAGGTATCTGGTTTTCCTACTTTATTACCTACCATCAAGTACAAAAACAATTATATAAATATAAAAAGAAGTGTTTGTATAAGTGTTGCAATTATAAGTAAATCCCATTGAAAAAATGAGATTACAAATGTAATGCAGTGGAGACTCTTGTTTGTGTGGTGTGAGTGTGTGTGTGTGTGTGTCTGTTGTGTGTGTGTGGTGTCAGTCTGAATTGTCTTCTGTTTTTATGGACAGAGCTTGTCAATGTTAAGAGCAAGCTGGTTGACAGATGGGTCAGAGGCGTTGCGCTCTCTTTCTCTCTCTGCATGAGTTTTGTCAACAACACCTCCAGGTTTAGCTGTGTTTTTAATACCGGGGCATGTACATGACAGCAACAACGCAGAAGTTTTCAGTTCACTGAGAGTCAATAACATGAACAACAGCAACCTGGTGGTGATTTTTATGCAAATGCAGCAAGTAAAACAATAGGAATAAGACTGCACATGTGAGCCGTTGTCCTTTAAAAATGAACTGTATAGTGGTGTGTAGGTGTGTGTACGTTGTAGAAGTTAATGTATCTTATAAAGGTGAACCTGTGTCCATATGGTTTGTGATCTTTGTCCATATTAGGGGTTGCTCTGATGATCAGGATTTTTGAGGCCGATCGCTGATCACAGAAAAGCAGTATCTGCCGATACGCTCCACTGATACTGATCTTTTTTTAAAAGCCTTCTTCTTTTTTGTTTTTATCATGTAGAAAATATTTATAGTGTGATTATTATCAAGATTTTTAAGTTAGACTTTTATTCAAGGCCTGAATTTCATTTTTGAAAATGAATCCCTTTAGGAGGACTCTTGTGAGAGGGGATGTTTTATTTTGAGAGAGTCGGAGGGGGGGCATTTTTAGAAATTTTCGAAAAATATATATCTCACACTACAAGGTGCTGGCACTATTAATTCGATAGTCATCCAAAAAGTTTAGTTTATTCACTAATTAAATCAAAAAGGGAAAAACTTGGAAGTATATGCATTCAATACACACAGATGATATTTCAACTGTTTATTTCTTTTAATTTGATCGCTTAAGACCAATACAAAAGGGAAAATCCCAAATTCAGTATCTCAGAAAATTAGAATATTACTTAAGACCAATACAAAGAAAGGATTTTTAGAATCTTGGCCAAATCTGTGAAAGTATGAACATGAAAAAAGTATGAGCATGTACAGCACTCAATACTTAGTTGGGGATCCTTTGCCTGAATTACGCAGCATTGCAGCGTGGCATGGAGTCGATCAGTCTGTGGCACTGCTCAGGTGTTATGAGAGCCCAGGTTGCTCTTAATAGTGGCCTCTAGCCTTCTGCATTCGTGGGCTATGGCATATCGCATCTTCCCCTTCACAATACCCCATAGATTTCTATGGGTTGGACAACTGTCAGATCAGCAGTCTTCCCCCCAGCGGTTAGTGTAGCCTAAACTTTAAAGAACTAGACTGAGAGAGACCATTTTAAAGAGGCCTTTGCAGGTGTTTTGGAGTTAATTAGCTGATTAAAACAGTGGACCACACAAGCGAACCTTTTCACATTATTCAAATTTTCTGAGATACTGAATTTGGGATTTTCCTTAGTTGTCAGTTATAATCATCAAAATTAAAAGAAATAAACATTTGAAATATATCAGTCTGTGTGTAATGAATGAATATAATATACTAGTTTCACTTTTTGAATGGAATTAGAGAAATAAATCAATTTTGCTGATATTCTAATGTATGACCAATAGCTTACACAAGCCTGATTTCGTGAGCTGTATGTGAGGCAGCCTTTTACCCCAGGTTCACACATACTCCGTTTACAGTGCGTATGTAGCCCATGCAGTCCATGTAAGCGGTGCAGAAGCAGCACTGACTGTGCTTTCACACAGGAGTCTGCAACTGATCTGTGGCTGTTTACCACACACACAACATTTATCTATTATTTTGATTTCAAATCCAAACATTGTTACTGAAAGTGCTTTTTCAGCATTGTGATTCTTTTTTTACACAGTCCAGTAATACAATCTTTCATAGACGTGTTTAAACGCAGTAAATATAAAAACCTGCATAATTAGATGTTTTTATTTTAGATTTATATATTAAGTTATCAAACAAGTGGCAAAATCTTTAAACTACTTTCACTGTGGGAAACAGCTCTACTGCCTTTTTCTTTTTGCATTTGAATCTTTATTACAAGAAGCGTCTCGCGGTTCATAAAGAACTTGTTTTACCTCCAGTGTCCTCAATTTACCTTGTTTATCCTAAAAGTGCTCTTTTCCTTTAAACCTAGCCAAAAGCCATAGCCTATGTGTTGACTGTAAAGAAACACAGTAGGGATTGGTCAAATGCATTTTATGAGTATAATTACTACTAAATTTTAAATTATCCAATCCAATATTTCATATTTATCACAAACAATCGCTGTGAAAGTAGGCATGGGCGGATTACTGAGTTTCAAGTATACGTGATTTGAAATGTCGCGGTTTCACATCCACTAATATTTTTCATTATACCGTTCCTCTTGGTACTGGCTGTTTCCATATCTCCTCCAAGACTGAAGGTAGAAGGAATCCATCAGGCTGGGTGGTATGAGGAAGTAGTATTTATCCCCTCCTCCTGTTGGTGCAGGCAAGTGGTCAGTCACGTGGCCATTAGGATATGGCCAGAACTTAAGACCGAATTGCACTTCATTCAGTGTTCCTTTCCTGTCACAGGTGCACTGGCCAGCGTCACCACAGCTTTCAAGATTATACTCAGAAAAACGCAGATGGCCTTGAATGGATAGGCTCACATGCCGCAGTACCACACACACCAAAATATAAGCCAGGGCCTTGATTGCGATATTTCAGTTGTTCACTATACCATTTTATTACTAATGTTTTTCGTTTTAGTTTTGCTCTAGTTTTGTATTTTTTTCCAGTTTATTGGAAAGGTTCATGTAGCGTGCTATTAATATTACAGACTAAATCCTTTTCATGAACGGCTAAAAATAATGATCCAGGGAAGTTTCTGAATATGGTTGATTGACACAAGTGACCATGTCAATGGTAACAAAAATTTTGCCTTATTAACATGGGCAGAATTTTTATTTAATTTTATCATGTTGGAACCTAATTAGGTCATATTTTTACTCATGGCCAACTGCCGCCATCAGTATCTAAAGTGTTTGAGTATTTTGCATGGTTTGAATCTTGTTCCCACGTTCTGTCTGGTGCTGTGTGCTTTCTGCCTAGCAACAGTGCTTGCGTGGGGAAAGAAGGCTGCTGCTATATGATTTCCGCTGAATAGGGATTTAGTGGGTTGACGGATTGGGACGGCTGACATCTAGAACCACAAAACTGGTTAGAAAGCAAATTTCAAATGCATCACTGCTATATTATTATTATTATTTTCTTGAACAAAGCTCTGATTCTGTGTTTTATGTTTAATGCCAGTTTTCATCCAACCACTGCAAGGGGTTTTACTGGAAAGACACAAAATTGGGGCAAATTTTGCATATGCAAATTCTTCACTGAGCCCACATAGAGATTTCCTAAAACTCAGATTGCTTTCTATTCACCAAGATGACAAGAGGGGGGGAAAAGCATAAAACAGTACTTTTCTCTCTGTTTGTGTTACTGCATAAAAAAAACAA